>NW_016107439.1:5677162-5742375 GCF_001604975.1 Cebus imitator | reverse complement strand
TTTTGAGATGAAGTTTTGCTCTTGTTGCGCAGGCTGGAGTGCAATGGCGTGATCTCGGCTCACTGCAACCTCCGCCTCTCAGGTTCAAGTGATTCTCCTGCCTCAGCCTCCCAAGTACCTGGGATTACAGGCATGTACCACCACACGCATCTAATTTTGTATTTTTAGTAGAGACGGGGTTTCTCCATGTTGGTCAGATTGATCTTAAACTCCAGACCTCAGGTGATCCTCCCGCCTTGGCCTCCCAAAGTGATGGAATTACATGTGTGAGTCACCGAGTCCAGCCACTAAAAGCTTTTTAACATCGGTTGTTCAGCCCTTGAATCAGAGAGTTTGAGTTTTAAATAAACTGAGGCACAAAAGTCACTTTCAAATTACCTGAAATACATATATCTGAACAGAAAATTTTGTTAAATAGCATTCCTGGCATTTCTTACATGTATAAGACTTCCAGAAATATAGTATTTCATTAATCCTTCTAAACCTACATTAAAAATAATATTTGGGTGAATATTTTCTATGTAGAAAAGACTTATTTTAACAAAGAAAAAAAATTTTAAACTCTATTTGATTTTATTTGACTCTATGTCCAGAAACTAGAGGTTTTTTTTAGAGGAAAGAGCACATAGTTACACCTCCGCTATCTAGAGGTCTGCAATTTAATGAGTCATTCTGGGGAGCACAAGTTTTTCAGACTTTATTTTAACTATTCTTGATGTGAATCTTTCTCAATACAGAATTCTGAAAAGCGTTTATCCTTTTTTGATGATTCAAGGTCATAACTGTAAGCGTTTCTCATGATGTGTTAAAGCTCTAGCCTCACATGAATTGAAGGCAGATGTAAGGGACTTGTACTCTGATCTTCCTAGTGACCTGAAAACCTCTCTTTTTGTAAGTATCTGCCTAGGCAGAGTGATGAACTACCTTTCTATATAATTAATGTGTCAACATTAGAAAAGTCCATCTGAGTCATTAGGCATATTTTTACAACTTAGGGCATAGGTGTTTTTCCGGCATAGCTCTCATTTTAAGTAACCTAATCTCTTCACTAGGAATCAGTAACTGTTTTAGCATGAATTGTGAGCTTCAGGGTCTCAGTCATGGCCCAGATCCTGAATGTCTACCTCCTCATTACCTTCCTCCATCCTGTCTGCAGTAATGATAGGTTCTCACAGGTCACCTGCATTCATTCAGTATCCGGTTATTGAGTTATAAGTGCTTTCTACATAAACACTCCTATTCTCCTTGTTATTGCCATTATTTTATATCTTCCTCTTTGTACTTGTTCATGTTATATTTAGAGGGAAGATATGTTACATAATTGTCAACTGATTTTAGATTAGAAATATTGGGAAGTGTCCTCCCAACTGCCCCAACAAATGCAACATGATACTCTCCCTGTTGCCCCTCTGATGATTTACTTCAAACTGTTCATCTGGTTGCATAATAAAAGGAACAAACCTGATTATACTACATTTTCACAGCTTCTTGACCCTTATGTACAGCTACAATAAAACTAAATTTTCTTCATAGTTGCATGAAGTTTAAGAATTAAAAACTATCCTTCTGCTGCTGTGATGTCAGGTTATGCTACTCTTCTTAAAGTTTTACTTTGAAGAGAATTTCATGCATAACCAAACATTGAAAACTCTATCTTTTGTTCCATTTGAGGATGAATAATAATGCTGCAATGATAACATGAATAGAAGTAGCAAAAACTAAAGCAAAAGCATGCTGAGATTGAATCTCAGTTACAATGTTCACATGCCACAAAGACCATAAGAAGGGCAATCCAAGAGTACATCAAGGTGAGATATATGTTGAATATATCTGCAGGCATAAATGCAGAATATTTAAACCTAGCAAAGATGACACTGGACACCAGCTATGAGACTTATGCATTAGTCTGACTGAATTCACATGGGAAGCATTTTTTTTTTTTTTTTTTTGTGGTAAGCTCTCTTTTAGACATTCAATATCTACCCCTAGAAGTGAACTGGTCTTTCTAAATCAAAGTTCTGAGAAAATGCCATTGACCAAGGGAAAGAAAGCTGCAAGTAGAGCCCAGATCACTTTTTAACATTTTAAATTTTTATCATCTAGTAGACATTTCAGTGGAGATATCAAGTGAAAGTCTAAGTCTAGAGTTCAGAAGAGAAATTCTACCTGGAAATATAAATTTACAAGTCACGATCTTATAGATATATTTAAACCCATGAATCTGAATAGCATTTCCAAGGTAATTAGTGTAGCTCAAGCAGAGGACCAAGCGTAAGTCTTGGTCAAATCAGCGCTAGAGGTTGGGGAGATAATAGAAAACACAAGCATGGCAATGGTTACGTACAAGTGCATAATAAATAAGAACCCATTTAATCTCAGCCATGACTCTATCAGTAGGTGCCACCTTTCCCATTTTCCCCAAGAGGAAGCATTGTTACCATTTACCAAAAATGAAGCCGAGACACAGTGGCAATGACTAATTTGCCCATATTCAAACCTAGTAAGTGGCAGAGCCAAATCCACAAAAAAAAGGGGGGATGACAGTGAGAAAGGAGAAAACCTAGGAGAGAAGGGTAAGTTGGAAATTAAGGTAAACAAAAAAAAAGTTCTAGGAAAAGAAGTGATCACCTGGGATAAATGTTCCCGACAGTGCAAGTTGGATGAGAACTGATAACCAACAATTGGATTTAGCAACATGGAGTGCTGGGAGCGAAAATCTAAATGGAGTTAATGGAAGCTAGTCCAGGAGATAATTACAGTTATGAGGGGGATAAGACACAGTCAAAAAGTGGCCAATTAATAAACCACAGTGCCTGGTGGGGTAAAGGATTATTGGAATCAGGAAAGAATTAGATGGAAAGATAGGAGGTAGTGGTTATAGAGTAAGTTATATGAAATTAGTACCATGGAGGTGATGCAGTTATTGGTCATAACAAGGTCTAGAGATGGGAGTGAGTGGTGAGGTAAAATGGAGGAAATGATCATCGCAGAGATCAAAGAATTTAAAATCTGGTATACAGAAAAATAATCCACATATTAAAGAAAATGTGGCATGTATACATCATGGAACACTATGGAGCCATAAAAAATAATGAGTTCCTGTCCTTTGTAGGGACATGGATGAAGCTGGAAATCATCATTCTCAGCAAACTAACACAGGAACAGAAAACCAAACACTGCATGTTATCACTCATAAGTGGGAGCTGAACAATGAGAACACATGGACACAGGGAGGGGAACATCACACACTGGGGCCTGTCAGCCGGTGGGGGACTAGGGGAGGGTTAGCATTAAGAGAAATACCTAATGTAGATGACAGGTTAATGGGTGCAGCAGACCGCCATGGCACATGTATAACTATGTAACAAACCTACACACTCTGCACAAGCATCCTAGAACTTAATGTATAATTTAAAAAATAAAGAAAATAATCTATCTCTATATATATTGGATTCACAAAGAACTAAGACAGGAATTTGAAGTTGAAATTGAAGCCAAACATAGTAAAAGGAGAAAAATTAACTTTGGACTGGCAGATGACAACAGCAATAAGATGACATAAGATTCAAATTTAGTAAGGTGTAAGGGAGAATAGTCTGGAAGGAACAATAAGAAACAAAGAGTCACTTGAACCAGGGAGGCAGAGATTGCAGTTAGCTGAAATTGCATCATTGCACTCCAGCCTAGGTGACAGAACAAGACTCCATCCCCCACCCCCACCAAAAAAGAAAAAGAAACAGAGTCACTTCATGTAACTCCCAGGCTTAATACCAGGGATGTAGGAGAAAAAGCAGCTACAACTTGAGAGAACTGTTGGGTAAGCTATGTTTGTAAGGGACAGCAAGGTTTTGATAAGATGAGGTGGTGAGGATGAGAACATTGAGGATAGGGAGATTTTACTTTTGATGGATTGTGTGTTTCAGTGGGCATAAAGGAGGGTTTTGAAATCATGGTGGGCTAAGAGCTGAAGACAGAATAAAGAATGTATAGATCAGCCAGGTGCAGTGGCTCAGCTTGTAATCCCAGCTCTTTGAGAGGCCGAGGCAGGTGGATCACTTGAGGTCAAAAGTTCAAGACTAACTTGGCCAACATAGTGAAATCCTGTCTCTACTGAAAATACAAAAATCAGCTAGGTTTGGTGGCACATGCCTGTAATCCGAGCTACTTGGGAGGCTGAGGCAGGAGAATCGTTTGAACCCTGGATGCAGTGAGCCAAGATCATGCCACTGCACTCCAGCCTGGGTGACAGAGCCAGACTCCACCTCAAAAAAAAAAAAAAAAAGAATGTATAGATCCTTACGGAATGTCATTAAAATATCATGTAAAGTGCCTAGTACAGTGCTTACTGCATTTTAACTGCTCAGAAAATAGTAACAACTGTCATGAAAGCACAGGACAATCAGCTATTTGCTTGCTGCAGAATTCTGGACTGCTTCAACTTCTGTATCAGTTGTGAATGCTCCTGTTCTTCAGTTTTCTCACACTTGTCATCACTCTGATTATTGCAACTACTGCTGTCAATGTCATCAGTTTCCTCTCTTCAATTCTAGCCATTTTCTCCCATATTTCTTGGCTTCCACCTAAAAAGCTCATCTTTCTGTACATCACCAATCAAACCAAAGCTCTCTTCTCCTTTGCTCTGGAGCTGACTGATGACAAAGTGCTACTTGTCTCACTCTTCCTGGCTGTTATTTATCTAAGTTTCCAGATGTTTCTGATTCTTTCATCCCACCAGTGTTCACTGTGCACATGCCATTCCTGACACGGTGAGTACTTTTAGGATGACAAGATGACTACATCCTAGTTCCCCAAAAGCTTACATTCCCAAAGTAGCATTTTTACAGATGCACCATATCATTCTCAAGAATTTTAGACAATTAGAAGTTACATCATTCACCAGTAACTAGAGAAAACTTTCGTTGATAGTTTAACTTAACATTAAATTTCGATGTGCCTTTTTTGTCAAGTCCACAGGCTAGTGACTCAACTCTTTTTAGGATAAATTGTGATCACTTGAAGAGACTCTGAAGGCTGGTTTATAGGATCTCCCTATTATTGGCAGGTTAAATATTAATGCAGCTACTATTTTCAGCTTAACCCTGCGTACATCTTTGTTAAGCAGACTATTTTTCGACATTCATTTCTGTGTTCTACAAAACACCATGCAGATGATTGCTGCCTGCTTGGTAGACAAGGAGGTAATGTGACAAGGAATTTAGCTCACAATTCCTTTCTAATTCCCAGGAAAGAAATATCCATTATTTGTTGCATTGAACAACTGTACCTTATACACAATTCTAGATAAATCTTCTGTTTTTTTAAGGAGGGAAAATGGGAGTTGGGGGCAGATACTTTGGTACATCTTCCAAAAATACCCACTTGTGGATTTAACAGTTCAGTTCCTAACTAACACTTCAGAGAATCAAACAGAATGTTAAAAAAATCTTGGTTAGTAATTCAGATACTCATAAATCTATTCGTTCACCCACGAAGTTTCTAGACTCTTTACCATGTGTCGTGAACTATTCTAGGCAAAACAAACCCAAACTCTAATGTACCTTATTATCTATTATACGCAAGTATAAAATAATCAAAACAGTAGGAAATGTAATGCAGGAGTGATGAAGAGAAAGGATTGACAGGTATGTGGTCTGTGAGCATGTGCGGTACACAGACACTCTGTTTTAGATAGCGAAGTCATGAAAAGCCAGTAACACTACTCAAGGAAAGTAAGCCACAGCATCTGTGTACATTTCCTAGACATGAAAACCAGGCATTGAGCTGTTGAAACATCTGTTCAGTGCCAGCAAGACACTCAACAATTCTGAACTGCGGCTTAGGGAGAACAGAACATGCTTCAGTGCCCTGAAAGTTACTTTTATTGAATCTTTATCAATGTCCATGAATTATTGCATTTGACCAATTATGAACAAGTACCTAGGAGTAATGACATATTTATGTGTGTGTGCATATGTGTCTGTGTGAGTGTGTGTGTGTGTAATACTTTTACACGTTTTTTAGTCCCACAGCAACCTATAGGAAAAGTAAGAGAATTGTCATTAGCTCTATCATGCTGATAGAGTCACCAAGCCCAGGAGAAGTTAATTAAATTTACCAAATATATACAGTTAGAAAGTGGCTAAGCCCGGACTACATAATGGGCTATATGTGTTAAAAATCTGTTCTTTCCAGTATAGGAAACTTTACCTTGTTGAACCAGGTTATTTTATATAGCAAAAGCAAATAAAGAAATACACACACACACACACACACACACACACACCCCACTTTGGGAAACTTCATTAACTTTCTTAGGTCTCAAGTGTATTTCTGAATGCTGAAAAGCCATAGCGTACTAAGTAAACTATATATATCTAAGTGGCTAGGAAGAATTCTACTTTCCTTCAAGGTACTAGCTATACCTTTGTGTATATAAATGCATTCAGAAACTTAACATTCCAAAATTTAACATCTGATATTCTGTTGCCAGTTAAGGTCCCATCAGGAAAACAGAAGAGTCACTCAATATATTCAAGGTGTCACAAGTTTTAATATAGGGAACTAAGAGCCTACACAAAGAATAGAAAAGCTGGTGAGCAGAGGACAGAGAAACCAGCCTTGGTAATTTCAGCCAGCAGCACTCAAGCAAGGAAGGTGCTGTTATACTCAAGGATCTCCTGGAAGACCCTACCAACTATCTCAGTCTCTGTAGCAAGGTGAAGGTACTCAAATTCTCCCCAGTAAGTCTCTGTGAGTCTCACATTAGCCCATGCATCTGGCAGCAGTTGCCTCCAGACAACAATGGCCTCTCCTCTACCATGTTTCAAATCTGGTGCTGTCTTGGTCCATTTGGGCTAGTATAATATAATACCTTAAATAAATGGCGTAGGTTATACCCAACATAAATTTATTTCTTACAGTTCTGGAGGGTGGAACGTCCAAGACCAAAGCACCAGTAGATTCAGATCCTGGTGAGGGCCCACTTCCTGCACAGACAGACATCTTTTCGGCATACTCTCACATGGCAAGAAGGGATTCGCTAGATATCTGGAGTCTCTTCTATCAGGCATTAATCTATTCATTAGGGAAAAGCCCTCATCACTTAATCACCTCCCAAAAGTCCAACCTCCTAATATCATCACCTCAGGGCATAGGATTTCAACATAAAAATTTTCTGTAAACACAAACCCTGAGACCACAGCAGGTACCAATGCATCCCTTAGGCAAACTCGAACCTGGGAATGGAGATTCTGAAAATAATTTTTTGCACTATCTTTTCTATGAGAGCTATGGTAGTGATGCCAAGTTGACACAAGCAATCCAAGGCAAGTATGTCAAAGTGACCTCAGAATTTCATGTTGCATTATTTGTGAGTTTGCTGAAGCATAACCTGGGATCTTATACTCCAACTGGCATAGCACAAGAGCAAGCCACACAGCCACAGTCAGGGAGGATACCTCATCATTCATTCAACTTTCAAACCATGTAGTCAGTGAATATATCATAAGATCTTTTCATGTGCAGTGAACAAAACAGAAATGGACCCAGCCCTTGTGGTACCTGCATATTGATAGGCCTTTATTCTCAACTCCATTAAATTTGCATTTTGGGGAATTTACAAGCTGTTGGGTCATTCACAGACTTGGGGAGCATCAAGAGTGTAAGATTACTTCAGCCATTTAAAAACCAGCTTTGCAAAAATCATTCAGTTCAGTTATAAAAGCAATCCAAAATACTCACCAAGTCATAAGACATCATTTCTTGATTGTTTTGATCCCACAACACCAGTGGCCATGCTCTCTGGAAATTATCGTGATAATCAACAATGTTTATATAACCTTTTTCACTTATGGAAATGTATTCTCTAGCATTGTCTTGTTTGACCCTCATAAAACATCTAGCAAGTAAAGGTGGGTGATTTTTCTCTTTTCATTACTGAAAAATCTGGGACACAACAAAGGGCAATAAATTATCTAGTTAATTAATGACCAATGGTGGACTGCAAACTAGGTCTTCACTCTCAAATTAGTGTTCTTCTACAGGTATTACGCTGCCTGTTTTGTACTAAAATAACTAGAACCAGCGCTTGATATATGTGAAATTGTAGAATTTTTAAAACTCTGACCTTCTAATCATTTTTATTTCACACTTGTAATTGTTTTTCCAGCTTAAATTCCGAACCAAATGGTCTGGAAATGTTCTTTTCTTTGTTTAATGGAAAAAAATGAACAAATCTTCTTTGGAAAGAACCCTTCCTTTCATGAACATCCCTTGCAATAAATAGGTCACCTGGTCACATTCATATCTATGAGTAGTTTATTAAGTCATGTCTGCCCTGAAAGATCTATGCCTGGCAAAAGTCCTTTCAGGGAACACAAGCACTTATAACAGAATTTTAGAACCAGAGAGGACACTGAGGATTATTTAGGTCAACTCCCTTATACAGAGATGAAGAGAGTGAAATCCTATGAAGCTCAATGGCATTGAGGTCAAACTCAGAGTTAGTTACTTGCAAGCAGACTTGTGTGCAGAAGTCTGATTTAAAGATTCAGTGAGCTGAATCTATGCTGTCAGTATGTGAGGGGTGCAGGTAAGGTTTTTGTTATTTTTTCATTTACTTTATCTTTTTTCTCTATCTGAATTAGTCTTTAGAAATAAAAGTTTTAAACACGTCCTTTTGCTTAAAATCTAGTTGTGGAAACTTTACCTAAAAAACACAAGACAAGGAAAAAATAATTGCTAAATAATGGTCCATAAACTAGAATTTCTGAAATTCACTAAATGAGTACATCAGGGTTTTATTTTTAGTATCTGTCTCATTCTACAAAAGATATGAGGCACCTCACAAAAAAAATACTTTCCATGCCAAAGGATTAAAATTAGCAATTATGATGACTAAAACAAAGGAAAACTATTGATAGAAAAATAATAAAACCAGACTTGTTACTACAGGTGAAAGACCATACAGCTGAAAGAAACCTCAGATTTATCACTTAGTTTTCTAATGGCTGAAGTAAAGAAAACATAATTTATGATTCAAATTTTCCGTAAAATAAAAGCCTTGTTTACTATTCAGAAGATGTGCATCTTTTCCTAATGAGGCATGAGAAATAGCTCTCCAGTAGATATTCAGAAAGAGGGCCCTGAATGTCATCCAGTTCTTTCTTATACAGTCCATCAATGTGGTCCATTAGTTAACACCAAAGTATAATTCATGAAGCAGTCTATTAGATCCAAAATGATGCCGCTAAGGGATCCAACAACCTTGTGGTCTGGCTTGCTTGAAAGACACCATTCAGGGTATGTAGAGAAACAGATCGATTATGTGACCCTCAAGTATTTCTTTCAAAACATTATTTATGGCACTATGCAAAGCAAGAAAACAGACCTTGGTGCTGTCATATTTGGCAAGAGCCAGTGGTGTGAAGATTCCCTCATGCTGGCTGACTGTTGCTCCACAAGCTTGGATAATCAGCCAAGTAGAGACGAGTGTCACTGAGGGCATCTGTGAAAATGTAAGGACCTAACTGAGTCCTGTTTAACACCTTTGTGCAGGCCTAAATAGTATGGTTAAAGTCACCCCCACTCAACTTAAAAAAAAAAAAAAAAAGTCTGTTCTGAGTCAAGTGGAAAACAGACCTGAGGCAGGGGTTAGAGAATTTAGGAATGGCTATTTGGAGGAAATGGGACTTGAACTTGGACAGACAGGGAGGAGAAGTGAGGACTTTTTAAACGAGGAGAAAATCACCCACCACGATGGGAGGAGGTACAGGTAGGAGGCAAGTCAGTTTGGGATCAATGTTTGTGACTTTGAAATGCAGCAACAATGGACCAAATCTAATCACAATTCAGCTTGACCCTTTTATGGAAATATTGCCAGTGGAAATTTCTTTAATTTAATATGACAGCACTGGCTTGATAAGATTTCAAGCAAATGAATTCAGTAAGTGGATTTGTTTTGATGACCTTTGCTAATTTGATGAATGCCATGAAAATCCCCTGCAGACTTTCTAACAGTTCCAAAGCTAAAAATAATGACCTCACTGAGGATTCTGTCAGCTGTTCTGATTGAGAGAATGGCTGAGAATGACTGATGAAACCTGGTTGCAAAATGAGATTCAGAAACTTACAGCCTGGTGTGTATATACCAGAAAATTATAGCTGTGCTCACTAGAGAGCATATGTAGGGTCCGAGGACCATCTCTTATTATCAATAAGAATTGTAGTTACATTTATACTTAATTGAAATCCAAACCTGTGCCAGGTATTCATGTTATCCTCACAACTTTTCTATGAAGTAAGAAGTATCACTGGCTTCTACATGTGGTAACAGAAGCTCAGAAACTTTTAGTAGCTTGCTCAGAGTTACACATCTAGTTAATACCAAAGACCTTAAACTCATGCCTTTCTGGCTTAAGAGCTAGTGTTTTAACTTCTGTACAACATACATTGTCAGCTTCTTAGGGACTGTTGCTTTAGAATAAATTACTAAAGTGCTTTGGTTGATAGTATAGAGCATAATAAAGGAAAGCAATTTCTCAGAGAATAATCATGGAATTTGAATGCTAACTGAGAACCTAAAATTTTAAGGCTCACTGAGGGATCATTAACCGTCTCTTCTAATTCCAGATATGATATATCAAAGAGTAGTACCAAAGGTGAGCAATTCAGAATGCTGCTAGACTTGGGTAATGGAGAAACTGATGGTTGGGTTCACAATACTGTGCTCTTCAAAACTTTGCCCTGCTGTTTTCTCTGGGGCAGGTCAACAATTAGTTGTAGAATATGAGAAAGGAACTGTGTTTGGGTATGAAAAGATTCTTAAACAGGATTTACCATATATTGCCACATGCCACCATGATATTATATGGTTAGAGTACTAGAAGCTAGGTTTCTGCTTTTGTAATGAAAATGTCCTGATGATCCTGAGAATATTAAAAGGTTATCAGTTTGGAGGAAAAAATACGAAAACATATAGAGAATCATGTATACCTAGGTTACAAAATCTAATGTACTGAATCTTTTTGAGGCGACTACCCCTTAGCATTCAGAAATGAACGTCAGCATAAGTGCTATAATTCTTGGTTGTATTTAATTTTTTTTAATCTTAAGTGTCAGTGGGGTATCTCTAATCTGTTACTGGCATATAGCATTCTTTTTTTTTTTTTTTTTTTTTTTTTTTTTTTTTTTTTTTTTTTTTTTTTTTTTTTTTTTTTTTTTTTTTTTTTTNTTTTTTGAGACAGAGTCTTGCTGTATCCCACAGGTTGGAGTGCAGTGTGCAGTGACACAATCTTGGCTCACTGCAACCTCTGCCTCCCCCATTCAAGAGATTCTCATGTCTCAGCCTCCCAAGTAGCTAGGATTACAGGTGTGCACCACCATGCCTGGCTAATTTTTGTATTTTTGGTAGAGACTCAAAATACTATGTTTCCCCATGTTGGCTAGGCTGGTCTAGAACTGCTGACCTCAGATGATCCACCCACCTTGGCCTCCCAAATTGTTGGGATTACAAATGTGAGGCACCATGCCTGGTGGCATTCTTATAAGCAAAACTCTCAGTCTATAAAATGTTTTTCACTGCCTGGTGAAGTGTTTATCTACACTATTAAAATCAACATCTGATCTTAGCTAAATATGTGTCTTCCCTCTTCCCTGAACAAATGAATATTCTCTCTTGAAAGCATAGTATTTAGAATTGGCATCAAATAATCAGAAACTTTTGGTTAACTGGTAAATTATTTCATTAATTCATTCAACAAATACTTATAGGTTAGGTGGGTCTTTGGCACTATGATGACAACAGAGAGCAAAAGTTAAGAGAGCCACTATCCTCCCTAATGGAGCTTTCAGGCAGTAAAGGAGATAGGCACTTATCAAAGACTTACACCAGTAAAGGCAAAACTGCTAATGAAATAGTGATATTTTATGCTACTAAAGAGTAAATTAGAAGAATTGGACTTAAGGAGGTAAACAGAGTTTTGTTGAGAGTGTGTCTGTTGCTTAGATATCTAAAGGATGAGTACAGAGCTAACTAGACCAAGAGGAGGAGAAAGCGCATTCCAGGCAGGGAAAACATCAAGTTCAAGACTCTATGGCAGGAAGAATCTTGGCAAGCATGAGGGATGAAAGTAAATCTAAGAGACAAAAGACTATGATGTGAGTTGAAACTGGAAATGTAGGTATAAGTTGAACATTCCTAATCCAAAAATTCAAAATCCAAAGTGCTCTAAAATCTGAAACTTTCTAAGCACCAACATGATGCCACAAGTGGAAAATGTTACGCCTGACCTCATGTGACTGGTCGTAGTCAAAATACAGGAATACAACAGTTTATTCAGTGTTCCCAAGGGAAAAAAAAGACCCTCCCCCCACCTCCTCCTGCTGTGTTTTATCTTTTCTGCATACACCCAGATTCCCCCAAGCAAGCACACCCACAAATCATAATAAAATGGCAGGTGTGCACAAAAGACATACCAACCGCAGTTTTGCGGAAATGCTGCACATGAGGCCACAAACCTACATACATTACTCACTGTGCATTTTTGCCTATTCTTTGCTCTGTGGTATAAAGATATTGTTGAAGATGACAAAAAGACTGCAGATACCCCTATCAATAATAGAAGAAAAAGAGAAAGGATTTCTGTTTGTTTATAGCACAGAAAGCCAAGCTGTTGGAAAAACTGGGCAGCACTGTAAGTGTGAAACATCCTACAGAAGAGTAAGGCCTTGGAATGACCACTACAAATGACCTGAAGAAACAGAAGGATAAACTGTTGAAGTTCTGTGATAAAAGTGATGAATAGGAGTTAACAAAAAATATAAAAACACTGTGTAAAACTGAAAATGAAGATCTTGACTGTGTACTGAAAAAGCAGATTTGTCAGCATGGAAGGTGAAAACATGCCACTTAATGGAATACTGATCATGAAATAAGCAAATATCTATTATGATGAACCAGGATTGAAAGAAACTGTGACGATTCAACAGGCTGTTGCAGAAATTTAAGAAAAGACATGGCATTAGTTTTCAAGATTTGTGGTAATAAGACATCTGCTGATGATGAAGCAGTGGAGAAATTCATTGATGAGTGTGCCAAGATCATTGCTGATGAAAATCTGATGCCAGAACAAGTCTATAATGCTGATGAACCATTATTATTTCAGCATTATTATCCCCAGAAAGACACTGACTTCAGCTGATAAGACAGCCCCTATGGGAATTTAGAATACCAAGGACAAAATAGCTGTGCTGGCATGTGCCAATGCTATAGGCACGTATAAGTGTAAACTTGCTGTGATTGGAAAGTTTGCATCCTTGCTGTTTTCAAAGAGTGAATTTCTTACCAGTCCATTATTACACAAAAGGGCATGGACAACCAGGGACATCTTCTCTGATTGGTTTTGTAAATAACATTGTGTACCAGCAACCTCGTGCTCACTGCAGGGAAGCTGGATCGGAGGACAAGTATAAGATCTTGTTATTATTTCACAACTGTTCTGCACATCCTCCAGCTGATATTCTCATCAAAAATAATATTTATGGAAGAGTGCCAGTGGTTCATTCCTATAATTCCAGCACTTTGGGAGGCTGAGGCAGGCAGATCACCTGAGATCAGAGTTAGTGACCAGCCTGGCCAACATGATGAAACCCCGTCTCTACTAAAAATACAAAAATTAGCCAGGTGTGGTGGAGCATGCCTGTAATTCCAGCTACTCGGAAGGCTGAGGCAGGAGAATCACTTGAATCCGAGAGGTGGAGATTGCAGTGAGCCGAGATAATGCCGCTGCACTGCAGCCTGGGTAACAGCAAAACTCTGTCTCACAAAAAATAATAATAATTAATAATAGTGATGTTGGTGCCATTTATTTCCCCCAGGTGTGACTTCATTAATTCAGCCACACGACCGGGGTATCCTTATTTTCTATTGAAGAGCAAATATAAAAACACTTTCTTAAATAGCACGCTGGCAGCCGTGAACAGGAGTGTGAGTATAGAAGGTTTTCAAAACAATGTAGCATGAAGGATGCTGTATATACTGTTGCCAAGTCTTAGAACATAGTAACTAAAGACGCAGTTGTGTATGCCTGGCACAACCTCTGGCCTACCATTATGTTCAGTGATGGTGATGAACAATGTGTTGAGTTTGAAAAATGCCATATATCAAGTGAGAAAAATATGATGTTTGACTTCCTTACATTTGCAAACATACATATTTTTAGAGTCCATTAGTAAGCTGATAAAAGTGGATATTGAAGTTTTTAACATAATTATGAGGCTTCAGTTGTTCATTCATTGACAATGGTGAAATAACCAAAATGGTTCTAAATC
Organism: Cebus imitator; assembly: GCF_001604975.1. Taxonomy (NCBI): domain Eukaryota; kingdom Metazoa; phylum Chordata; class Mammalia; order Primates; family Cebidae; genus Cebus; species Cebus imitator. The sequence continues at coordinate 5,728,047 of NW_016107439.1, read as the reverse complement.
AAGGTGACTGTGATAATAGTGACAATGAAGATGATGTTAACTCTACAGAAAAAGTGTTATGGACCACATGGTAAAAACGTGTCATGGGTTTATTGAAGGACTAGATTAGCATGCTTTTCATAATAGAACAATAAATCATGTCAGTTTATAAAATCAAAGAGAGATGTCTAACACAAAAACCATTAATGAGGCAAATAGCTCTGGAGAAAACATTTTAAAAAGCCATCCGGCAGAATGCCTCCTGCTTCTTAAAAGACTCACTTCCTCGTCCCTAGCTTTCTTCTGATATTTCTCCTCACCTGACAGAAAAACACAGTGTACAGTAACCTTTTGATCAAAACAAAGTACGGTAGGTAGAGGCTGCCCTGTTTGTTGCTGTTGTTCAGATATTTGGGTGCTGTTACCATGCTGCTCAGTTATGTTGAACACATTTTTTTAAACCATATTAATAGTACATTATTTTTTACTAAGTACTTAGGTGTGAATAAGTATAAGAAAATGATTGCTTGTGGCAGCATAAAAACTCAGTCAGGAATGATGGTGATGCCAAAAAAACACAAATTGCCCACACTGGTGGCTAGGAGAGTGACATCTTTGCTTTACAATGGTTCAGTGTATGACAACTTTTTTATGCACAAAATTATTTAAAATAATTTATAAAGTTACCTTCAGCATGTGTATATATGGTATATATGAAACATAAATGGATTTGTGTTTAAGCTCTGTCCCTTCCCCTAGATATCTCATTATTTATATGAAGGTATTCCAAAATCTGAAACACTTCTCGTTCCAAATAATTCAAATAAGGAATATTCAACCTGTAGAGGACTGACCCTTCAGATCTTGTAGAATTTTTGTCTTTAGCCTAAGAACAGTGGAACACTGAAGATTTTGAACTAGGGGAAGGAGAGCTATATGATAAGATATGTGTTTTGAAAAATCATACTAGCTGTGATATGGAAAATGAATTGACACGAGTAAAATAAAGAAAGCATTTTTAAGACTATCAGAATGAACCAGGAAGAAATAATGCTTGATTGGAGCAGGTGGAAATGGAAAGAAGTAGATGAATGCCAGGGAGAGTTAAAAGGTGAAATAGATGAGATTTGGTTAAATATACAATATGAATAAGCAAGAGAGGGGAATAAAGAATTGCTCAATAATCTCCTGGGCTTTTGCTTGAATTAATGGATAAACATGGATGCCATCTACCAAAAAGGAGAAGGAGAATACCAGAAATGTTTTGGATTCTGAGTGGGAAGCAAATAAGAAATCATAAGTTTAATCTTAGACAGTTTGATGTGTGATACAATTCTGGAGTAAAGGGAGGTCTGCCTTGAATATATAAATTTGTGAATTATTTGCACATTTTGATGATAATTATAGCCATCAGCATGGCTGAGTTCTACTAAGGAGATGACACAGGGTAAGGAAGAGGGCCTGGGAGGCCTTGGGCCCTTCAGTATTTAATAGCTGAATAGAATAAGACAAGAATGGAAAGAAAAAAAGGAAGGAACAGCCAGAGGAATGGGAAGAAAATAACGGAGTGTTGAGTCACAGAGGCCAAGGAAAGAAAGGAAAGTAGTACCTCCCTTACACATGGTTTCTCTTTCTGAGATTTCAGTTACCCATGGTCAACTGTGTTCTGAAAATCGTAAATTAAAAAATTCCAAAAATAAACAATGCATCAGGTTTAAATGACCCACCATTCTGAGTAGCCTGATGAAGTCTTGCACCAACCTGCTCTGTCAGCCTGGAATGTAAATCATCCCTTTGTTCAGTGGATCCACACCGTATACGCCACCCATCCACTAGTTACTAAGTAGTCATCTCAGCTGTCAGATAAACAAAACATAATATATATGTAAGGTTTAGTACTATCTGATTTCAGGCATCCACTGGGGGTCTTAGAATGCATCTCCTACAGATGAAGGGGCACTACTGTAAAATAAACGGATTCAACAAGCTCTGACCTGCAAAAAATTCACACAAGCACCCCCATATGGAGCCGTCTCATTAATAAGATTACATGGCCTTCAAGTCAAGTTCAAAATAGAATAGAGAAAAGCGCCTGGAGTTTGATTCTCAGCTCTGATATTAATTCTCAGACGCTAGGCAGTTTCATTTACTTCTCTCATTGAAATTATGAAAAAATTGTGTCAAGATATACACACACTTTATAGCCCTCTCATAAATGGTGGTCTTTGCTTCTGTTGTTATTTATAGATTGTAGAAATATTTTCTGACTTTATTTCCTTGAAAATACTAAGGCAAGAGAATACAATAATCTATACTATTCAGAATATAACATCTTTTGCAAAATGACTGCAATATGCTTTATTGTGCTTGGGTAAATTAATATTTGAAAAAATATATTGTATTTATTACTTTATATTTGTTCTTATTTTCTCATTATTTAAAATATTTTCCTCTTGGGCTCAGACTTTATATGTACATATGTATATATTTATATATATATAATGAGGTTTTAAGGCATTCATTAATGAAGATATATATGGGGGGGCTGTATTTTCAATATATGTTTTCAAGTAACTTAAATTTCTGTGTATAATTTTAATATATCTTAATTTATTATAAAGCTAACAAGCACTACTAACAAACTCCCCTACAGTGAGTAGAAACCAAACATTTCTGGGCTTGATTGTAGCTTTGCCACCTATGCAGGTCATTACATTACTCTATGCCTCAATTTCTTCATCTATAAAGTAGGAACAATAATACCTCATGAAGTTTCTTTTAAAAAATGTGTTTCACATTAAAACACTCAATAAATATTAATGCCTTATTTACATCATTATATAATATAAAGATAGAAAAAAACAAAAATTGATAGTTGAAATGGTAGCAGACTGTGACTGTATTGCAAGCTACTGAATTAGCACATATACCACCAGAAAAATATATGTAGAGTGCTACAAACCCTGATGACATGATGCAAACAAGTCGACTCTGGATTTATCATCATCTCATAGCCTGTGAACTGAAATAGTTCATAACCCTGATCAATGTGAACATTTAACTTTCATATGATTTGAAAGAAGAAAATGATGATTTCTCCTACACTATCTTTCAGTGAAGGATGCCCAACTGAGAGGCTTTCACAGATAATTTCCTCAATAATGGTTTGTTGAGTACATATGCAAAATGAAGTTGGATGAGACTAAAGTGTCTTTCCATATTTTAGAAAACATGTAAAAATTAAAGATTGTGCTGATTTTGCAAGCTTCATAGCTCTGTGAAAAAGCAATGCTACACTGAGCTCTGCAGCCATTTATTCATTCAACAAATACTGTACCCTACCACACAGCTACCAGATTAGACACCATTATGGTGAAAAAAATCACATCTATATGTCTCTGAAGTAGCACCATATTGAAAAACTGTGATACAATCACAAGATTATTTCAGAAGCTACCCAAAAAATGTAGCCTCCCTTATCTAATTCTCATTTAATCCTTCCACATTAGGCCAAGTGTGTCTATAATATTTCCCCAACAAAACACTATCCAGTCCAACCAAATTAAAAACCAAGACAAATTGTTCATTCCATTGTTTTTAACTTCACCATATAATTTTTATTTCTTTAGGATATTGTTTTATTTTAGATTCTGATCATATTGGTACATTCTAATTCACCTATTGCCTGATTGGCATTTTGACAGCCACATTATTTTGGTTTGCACATTTGGGTTTGCTTATTTTAGATATTTTGTTTATTTCTTCCTAGTGGTGAGGATTTGGTGAGAAGAGAGTATAAACGGTTCAGAGATCATTCCTGGCATGTTTCTGTATCCATTTTTTTCCTATGCTTTTTAGTTAAGCAAAAACAATGTATTAGTTTTTTTTCATGCTGCTGATAAATACATATCTGAGACTGGGGAGAAAAAGAGGTTTAATTGGACTTATAGTTCCACATGGCTGGGGAGGCCTCAGAATCACAGTGGGAGGCAAAAGGCACTTCTTACCTGGTGGCAGCAAGAGAAAATGAGGCAGATGCAAAGCGGAAATGCTGGGAAAAAACCATTAGATCTCGTGAGACTTATTCTCTACCATGAGAGCAGCATGGGGAAAACTGCCCACCCCATGATTCAAATGATCTCCCACTGGGTCCCTCCCACAACATGTGGGAATTACGGAAGTACAATTCAAGATGAGATTTGGGTGGGGACACAGCCAAATCATATCAAACTACTACAAAGTGTAATTAATTTCATCAAAGGTCCTTCCATTTCAGTGTTTTCTCTGTCAGTGAAGTCAAGACACATTTTAAGGGAGCTCATGATAAATGAGGTAATTAGATTTACCTCACTTTTTTCTTAACCTACAAATTTGGGGCCTAATTTCTAGATGTATAGTTTCTTGATCAAAAGGTATTTCTCTTACAAATAAATTGATAGTTCTCTTACAAATAAGTTAATAATTTGGTTATTGCTAACTTGTTGTTTAGGTAAATCAATGATCAATCTTTAACTGAATAGTTTTGTAAATCTTGGTATAAATGCCTTGAGTTGGTCTTCTAACCTATAAAATAATACTTCTTCTTCCCACCTTTATAGTCAAAGTGGTATAGTAGAAAGAACACTAGCTCCACCAATTACTCTCCCTTTCTTATAGTAAAATGGGAATTAATATCTATCTTGAAATATCATTGACTCTAGGACACAGTAGGCATTCATTTTCAATTTTATTTTTCATCAGGTATACACATACATGGTTTAAGAATTCAATAGTTTTCCAAAGCCTCTTATAAAAACAGCATTCCCTTATCATCCTCAAAATTCCCATCTCTTTCCATTCCCATAACCAGTAGTAACTGAGTTCACAACCCTTTTACTTTATTATTTACCTTCACATTTCCAAATAACGTCGCCATTGTACTGTTACTTCTTGGTTTTTCAGGTTTATGCATTAAACTATTTTTTCACACTTTTCCACATTCCCCTGCCAACACACACACACACACACACACACACACTTATCCCCCAAATATTGATGACTAATGATCAGCATCCACCAGCATTAAAATATTGAAATACTCTTTTATATATTGGAAAATAATTACTTCTCTGAAGTTCCCAAGAACCCAACTTCTCTCTTTTAGCCTAGTCACACCCCTAGAACCTCCAGGTCTTCTCCTTCAATAATTCAGCAATTAAGGGAATAATGCCTAGCACAGGGCATAGCCCTCAACATGACCCACTGTCCAGCATAGATTGGTTTATGGCCCATACGTAACCAGCTGGTAAATATTTAATATACTTAATATTAATGTGTAATAGTAATATCACATTTTTATTATACTTATATTCACTGTTCATGTTTTTATAACTGTATGAACATTGCTCACAACTGAGCTAGTGTGCTGTCTAAATTCCCTTTCCTGCACACCCTTGCTTGCTTCCCATTATTAAATTATTCACAAACTCTTTCTTTTTGATGCACAATGCACATCTCCTCTTAAACACACACTCTATCAAATTCATCTTTTTAGGGACATCTTTCCCAGAACTCTGTGTTCTCATACTACAATCTAAACTGGTTGCTCTCTAGGCCTTCCTGTACCACCATCATCTTAGGATCTTTTTTCCTGTCATCTTTGGAATTTTTTTGTCTGTGTTTGTATTGCAGTCTGTCTCCTGAATTCCATGTCATCTTTCTTGATATTTGTTATTAAGGTGGATTTTTCCCCCATAGCTTCCTGAAAATGGCTGCAGAGAAAATAGTCTTTAAGATCTTGTATATCTGACAATGCCTTTATATTCCCCTAATGATTGAATTGAAGTCTACATGAATTTTGTGTTAGAAACACGGGTGTTGAACAATGAGAACACATGGACACAGGGAGGGGAGCATCACATATTGGGGTCTGTGGGTGGGGGCTAGGGAAGGGATGGCGGGGGATGGGGATGGTGGGGAGGTATAACATAAGGAGAAATGCCAGATATAGGTGATGGGGGGATGGAGGCAGCAAACCACATTGCCATGTATGTACCTATGCAACAATCCTGCATGATCTGCACATGTACCCCAGAACCTAAAGCACAATAAAAGAGAAAATGAAAAAGAAAAAAAAAATCAAAACTTAAAACAAAAACAAAAGCAAAAACAACAACAACAACGAAATGAAATGAATTTACTTCACTCTTTTTTTAACCTACAAATTTGGGACCTAATTTCTAAATGTATAGTTCCTTCATCAAAACGTATTAGCCTCTTATCAAACTTTTCTGTGGCAGGCTTTTTTTTTTATTTTTAATCCTTCCCCTGACCCCATGCTTTTGAAGATTCTTTCTTTCTTTCTTTCTTTCTTCCTTCCTTTCTTTCTTTCCTTCTTTCCTTCTTTCTCTTTCTTTCTTTCTTCCTTTCTTTCTCTTTCTTTCTTTCTCTTTCTTTCTTTCTTTTCTTCTTTCTCTCTTTCCTTCTTTCTCTCTTTCTTTTTCTTTCTCTCTCTCTTTCTCTCTCCCTTCCTTCCTTCCTCCTTCCTTCCTTCCTTCCTTCCTTTTTTTTGACAGAGTCTCTCTTTGTCACCCAGGATGGAATGCAGTGGCACGATCTTGGCTCATTGCAACCTCCACCTCCTGAGTTCAAGCGATTCTCCTGCCTCAGTTTCCCTAGTAGCTGGGACTACAGGTGTGCACCACCAAACCCAGCTAATTTTCATATTTTTTAGTAGGGATGGGGTTTCGCCATGTTGACCAGACTGGTCTCAACATCTGACCTCAGGTGATTTGCCCACCTCAGCCTCCCAAAGTGTTGAGATTACAGGTGTGAGTCACCACACATGACCTGGTCATATCATCTTGAAACTCAAGGAAAATATCTTACGGGTCTAGATGTCTGTGAATTTGTTCACTCTCATGTGCTTCCAGTGTGCCTTTTCAGACCTTAATCACATCCTTTCAGAATGAAGGGACTCAGTTTTCACATATGAAAATAACCTTAGAAAGAATGTGAAGGTGGGGGGAGAGAATTGTTTAATTTTGCAGTGACAAAACACAGAGAAACAGTATGGTCTAAAGGGTTTCTGGGGTCATTCAGAGAGGCAATATAGTGCTTTTTATGGCTTTTGCCTCCGTGTCTTTAGCTATAACTACGACAGCAGCATTTCTTCCCTGGATTTCAATTTGGTAGGCCTAATTACTGCTTTCCTAATTTATAGAAATTGTTAGCACCATTAGTGCAGACATATCAAGGTCCCTGAGGGAGCAATAATTCTGCTGTACACTTAAATTGATCTAGTCATTTGGTTCATCAACTGGGTGAGTCACAAGATGGACTTTTCCTGAGAGGCTGTAGAGTAGGGGGTGAGTTTCAGCCCCACAGCTCTGACACTTTCTAGACATATCATCTTAAGCCAATTATTTAACCCTTCTAAGTCTGTGTTTGCTCTATGAAATAATGTGTACTTTACAGGTTTGTTACAAGGATTAAAGGTATGTAAAGCAACTAGAACAGGGATTAATGCATAATAAGCATGCAATGAATATGGCTATTGTTAACAGCACACCGCACACCGCTTTGCACCTAGTAGATGTTCAATAGATTATTATTGAATGAATTAATTGAATGGATGAATGAACAAAGAAAATGAATTTGATTAAGATCTGGCTCCCCAAATGGTTTGTGAACCCTGAGAATAAAGATATGATGTTTGTGTTTCTCATATTTATATCCTTGGAGCAAGCACAGTGCTTCACACAAAACAGAAACTGATAGTTACCCCTTAAAAGAATTTACCAATAAAAGGTTGAGCAAATAGACATATGTTGTTCTCTAATTTTCAGGATGTAAAAAATTTTTCTCAGAAAAACGATCAAGTACATGTATTTAGGGATGTCAGTTTGCTATTACAAAAGCATCCTCTGTTCCTCAAAATTTGGTTTCCAAACACATACGTTCAAAGAGCAAATTTTAGGCAAAGATTTCTTTTCTGACCATGTCCAATCAAGTACTCAGTCAATCTTGTCTGCAGTGCCATTTCTAGCTGCATTCATACTAAGGACAAAATAAGAAACAGGAAAATCCTGAGTTTAGGGGATGGAAAATATGTACCATATTTCCAAGGTAAAATGGCCTTTCTGCTCCTTATCTGATGGAGAGGCTAGTTTGTTTGGCAGAGAAGAGTGGATCATAAACCTTAATAAAAATGGCTTGGAAGATGTTGATTTAGTTTTAAGTTTTTTTAAATAGTTATTTTATCCAGAAAGTTTCCATCCCATAATGTTCATTGATAATGTCACCCAGAATTGACATTTATTTGTTGTTGCTCTGTGTATAAAAATCTGATAAAATTGGATTTTAAAAATATTATTTGATTGATATTTTTGATGCTCCTGAAGGCCAAGAAATGATTATAGTAGGTCTTATATGCCAGTCTCGTATTACAAGACATATGTTATGTCCAATTCACAAACATCCTTCAGGGTTTATTGCTATTTCTGTTTTACAAATGGAGAGGCTGAGACCTAATGTAAGAAATGTGCCAGTGGTCACTTTGATGCTGAGCAGAAAGCCAAGATACAAACCCCATTGTGTGTAATTTCAAAGTTCATGTTTTTCAATACCTTTCTCTCTTCTAATGAGCTGTTTTCCCTACCAGTCATAATTAAATATTTTCATAGTCAATAAAATAATGTTATATGCTCCAGCTGGCACTATCACATCAAAGCACTTAAACCGATTCAACATATACAAAAAAGTTAGGACCATTAGGATGAAGTTTTATGGAATTGTTATAGGCAGCAGTGGTTAAAAGTGACACAGAGAGAAGATTGAAAAGGATTGTAAAAAAACAGAAGTGAAGAGAAGAGTTTCTGTGGCCAGTAGTCAGTGGATGTAAACATCCATCTACATGTGTGGTGAATGTTGGTCATTTTTGGAACTCCCAGCATTCCTGTGTCTTATGTGTCTCCCAATTTGTAAGGCAGAGCCATCTATCAAAACTGAAAATGTCTTGCTTTCCCAGCACCCGTTGCAGCTCAGCATGAGAGACCCAGGTTCCACGAGTCACTCACACCCATTGCAAATGTAGAGTTGGAAGTTAGTGATGTAAAGAAGAAAGGCGTACAGAGATTGTGCCCTGACAAGAGAAGCCCCATAACAGCAGCTTCTGAAGTGGTTCTGGGGCCCTCGTCTGGTCCCTAGACTCAACAGTGTTGATGGTACAAGTGATGTCCAGAGAGCTGTAGTGGGATATTCCTGGGACCAGTTCTATAGCATTCATTTCGGCAATGGTTCTTGGCTTTGTGGCCTCAGAGCCTGGTTCTCTGATGTCCTCAGTGATTCTGCGGGCTGCCCAACATCTTTTAATCAATTCCTTTCTATTTAAACTGGTCTTATTCAGTTCTCACTATCCACAGCTAAGAATTCTAACTAAAACAATATGTAAATAATCAGAATATGATACTAATAACTAGCATATGTTGAGAGCTTATGATGTGACAAGGCACTATGCTAAATGCTTCAAAAACACTTTACTCCTTAAATCCTCGCCACAGCCACTTATCTCCGTTTTGCAGACATGGACACTAAAGTACTGAGAGGTTAAGTGACTTGCTCGAAGACATATTGATAGAAAATAACAGAGCTGCCATTGAACTCAGCAGTGGGACTCTATAGACCATCCACTTAGCCACTAAACTAGAATGTATAATTTAGAGGGAGCTTGCATTCTTATTTTTTAGGATGTACATGTCTACAGGTACTTATATTAGTCATAGAGTTCTCCACAGAAATAGAACCAGTAGGATGTATATGTGTGTGTATATAAATATGTGTGTGTGTATATATATATACACATATTATATATTTGTCCATATTATATATGTGTATGTGTGTATGTATATACATATATATGTGTGTGTGTGTGTATAGATATAGATATATATATAGAGAGAGAGTGAGAGATTCATTTTAAGGAATTCACTCATGTAACTGTAGGGGCTGGTAAGTCTGTATCAGTAGGGTAGGCTAGCAGGGTAGAGACTCAGGGAAGAGTTAATGTTGCAGCTCAGATCTGAAGGCAGTCTGGATGCAGAATAACTTCTGTACATGTCTGTGCCAAATTTCCTCTTCTTTTAGGGACACCAGTCATATTTGATTAGGATCCATACTAAATGACCTCATTTTAAGTCAATTTCCTCTGCAAAGACCCTTTCTCCAAATGCAGTCAGAGTCTGAAGTTAGAACTCCAACACATGAATTTAGGGGTGAAGAAAACACAATTCAATCCATAACAGTAGTAATTTCAATGAACCTCAATGTAACTGTAATGTAAATGTAACTTAATAGAACTCTAATTTAAATGTACTCTTAGGAATTTTTCTGAGTTTGGGTGATATATCTATAGTTTGTTTGGGGACCCCCTGTGTTTTTCAAATACCAGTCCTGGTCATAACCACCATTAAAATGGTAACCATAACATTATTGGAAGCCAAGGTCTCCTGTATCTTTTTTCCCCCCATTTATTTATTTTATTGCATTTTAGGTTTTGGGGTACATGTGAAGAACATGCCAGATTGTTGCATAGGTACACACGTGGCAGTGTGATTTGCTGCCTTCCTGTAGCTTAATTAAAATAGCTTATAGATGACGATGCCCAACTACATAGGAATTTTAGGTTGTGTCCCACAAACAGTATGACAAGAACTAGCTGGACTACAAATTCCCAGTACTTAAACCCCTGGGGAGAATCAAATAAAATAAACCGCATTATTGCACAGAAAGTGAAATGGCTTCTCAAAATATTCTTCATGTGCAAGTACTGATGGCTTTTAGCTGTAATCTCACAGCTCTTGCAAAGGTTTCAAATCTCAAATGGGTCAGACAGTATCATGAGGTCTCAAGTATACCCCTTAGCAGCGAACATCATGATGGAAACATTTATCATTTTCTCGTCTGGAGATTTGTTATTCAGCAGTTGAAAGCAAAGATGAGCATTTAGAAAAGCTGCCTTAACTCTTTTATTATTTATTTAGAGGAAGTGAAATCATCTTGCATTTGTAGAGAGCTTTGTACTTTTCAGAGTGCTAACACATACGTAAGTTCATTTAATCTAAATGGCCCTTGATTGGCCTAAAAGTTAAATCCTCCTCTCAACATGTCTAATAATATTAGAGAGCACTTTCTGAGCTAAAAAAAAAAAAAAAAAAAAAAAAAAAAAAAAAAAAAAAAAAAAAAAAAAAAAAAAAAAAAAAAAAAAAAAAAAGACCCAATGTGAGGAAATTGCTCTGAAAGCATTCTGTAAAATTAAGGCACCATTATTATACAAATTCATAAATAATGAAGCTGAGTTAAACCCATAAGAGAATTCTGGAGATTATACAAATATTTTCAATTCTATACTGTTTACTTTGTTTTTAATGCCATTTTCTGTAAGGCTTGCTCTCAAGTCCAATTTCACCATATTAAAAATTTCAGACAAAAACCTCCCTTTATTTTCATTCTGCTTTTCTTTTAATAGCCAATCCTGCATATTCCATTTAAAGAAAAACTGAGAGTAATTTGTGGTCAAAAGACATGAAACACCTCAGTAAGATGGTGCCTGAATATTAGTCCCTATTCAAAGCAGATGGTGATTTCTTTTTTAAGCAAAACAGTGATCTGTGTTTCTGCCTATGCGATTTCTCCATCAGACTTGAAATAAAAATGAATTTCTATTTTGTTTCACTCTGGGAGCCTGTTACATTGACCAACATGGGAGTGGGGAGGATCACCTAGGATGTTGAAATGTAATTACAAGTTGTACAACAAAGGCATTGGCTATTTCTACTCTCCGCAGAAAAGCTTTTTTTAAAAAAATAAACAGACCGAGCATAATCTTGAGAATCCATTTATTATTCTGCCGGTGGAGTCTGTAGCTACAGAGACATCTGTGATATGGGATAAGGAAGATTTTTTCCCATAAAATTTGAGAAATACAAAGAGTAGAAATATCATTTTTAGGATTGAAAACCTAAGAAATAACTGCATATTTTGCCTATTCTTTCAAACAATTGATTACGGGAGCGCTGCAACTCAGAGTTTTTTTTCTCTCTCTCATTTTTTGGTGTTAGAAAATAAAAATGGAATCCAACCTCCTTTCACATGTAAGGAAATAGCAAATTTTCCAAAACAAGTATGAAAAGCTGCCAGTGTTGAGAATAACATGGCTCTAATCCTGAGTTCTAATTATGGTGTGCAGTGATGTATCTGTTGGAGTAGAAGTGCAGATAAAACCTTGTTTCAAAGACATTTTCTGCTATGGATTTGATTATACAGTTCTATGGAGCAAATCATAATGCCTTTACAGTTAATCCTACAAATAACATCTCTACTATCTTAACTTAAAGTGTCTACTATCATTTCAATGAGGAGTCTACTGTATTTCTTTAGAATTTGAATTTGGATACTCAAAACTACTCTTCAATTACTATATGTGTTATTATAAAGACAGTAAAGTGGAGCATTGGGTCAAGAATCCATATAATTAAGACGCATAAGTCACTTTCACATGAATCATACTGGCAGTTCAAGTTGTGGTCAGAAATAATAATAATTCCAATATTTATTGAACATTTTCTATACATCAAACACATTCTAAATGCCTTATACATATTAATTTATTTACTTCTCACAATAACTTATTGAGAATAAATACTATTAATATTTCCATTACATAAACGAGGAAATGAAATCATAGAAATTTTGCATAACTTGACAAAGATCAAACTGCTACTGAAAACTGAAGACAGAATTTAAATTTAAAATTTAGTTAATTTGGGTTCAGGTAACCACCATATAATGAAGCCTCTTGAGAAGCTAGTGACAAGAAAAAAACAGTGGCACATTGCATGATTTTCTGTATCTGTAAGATTAAAACAAAACAACAAAAAAGGAGGTCAAGAAAACCACAGTGATGTTCCTGGCCATAACAACAAAAAATTTCTCCTGGAGACTTAATGAAAGTACGCCAACAAAATATCTCATGGATTAATAGTAAACAAGCCAAAAGGAAAAGGGTAAAATGTATTCTGGATTCAGGCAGAAACGACAACTTATGCAAAAGCTTTGTGGCAAGAGGGACATGGGTATTTGAGAACTGAAGCTGAAGCCAGAGTAGCTGAAGTCAGAGGGCGGGAGCTGCAGGAGACGAGGTTGTAGAAGAGATGGAGCAAAATGAGAAACCATTGAGGGAAATGAGGCAGGAGGTAACATGAAAAGATGTGCTGCCACTGTAGTAAATGATTTGGAGAAGTACAGAGTGGAAGTGACTAGACCAGTTCAGTAGCATCTGCCAAATGTGAGGAAAGTGGTGATGGCAGTGGTGATGGAAAAAAAAAAAAAAAAAACTGGACTGATTTAAGAGAAGTTCCAGTGTTAAAACAGGGAAATGACAAATTTCATACTGGAGAAAAGGAAGAAGACATCAAAGTCTACTCCCAAGTTTCTGACTGGTGCAACTTTGTTGATGATAGGTTTTGATGGGGAAATAAAGAGGTCATGCTGAAGATATTGAACTTGAGGAGGCTTTAAGTCATCAGCTAGAGTTGTCAAGTGGGCAGTAAAACTATAGACCTGGAGCTCAGAGGCGAAATCTAGGTTAGACATGTACATTTGGAAGTTATCAAAGTAGAGAGAGTTATTAAAGCCAATGGCATGGATAATTTGCCTAGGAGAAAATATAAAATAGTGAGAAGAGAGGAAGACCTAGAACTCAACTTTGAGAGAAGAGCATAAGTCTGAAAAGAATTATAACAAGTAGCTTCCAGATAAATAGGAGGATCACTAGGAGAAAATAATGTCATAGAAGCCACTGGAGGAAAGTTTCCGGAAGGATGGCAAGGATAATAGGGTCAAATGCTGCTGGCTGGTTGAATAAAATGAGAACTGAAAACTGAATATAGCAAAATGAGGTTCATAGCCGTAGTGGTATAAACTGTTTGGGATTGATGGAACTAGAAGTCAGAGTGGAGTGAGGTAAATGGGTAATGAGGAAACGGACACAGGAATTATGGATAACTCTAGAAATTTGTCTATGAATGAAGGACAGTGAGCAGAGCGGGATAAAATATGGGTGAAAAATGGGATAAATAGGGTGAACTTAGCTGTAAAATTCAAATCTATAATGACAGTGTCTCAGAATTTGCCCACATTTTTAGGCTATTGATGTGATTCTCACACAGAATCATAAAATTTGAGCATTTTTCAAAGGTTTGAGTAGCTTGTAATCAATCATAAATTTTATGTGGTTCTAGGAGACTTCTTTTTCTTTCATATAGTGATCCATTAATCTGGTTATGATTGTGGCACAGAGAAGCCTAATTCATCTATGCACTCAGAGGACAGACTAGAGTGCCTATAGAAGTTGAGGCTATTGTCCATCTGTTGCTGAGGAAGTAAAAGGAAGAATCTTTCCTTTAAGCAACCTAAGACATAGATACTTAAAAAGTCCTTGGGTATCAACCATTCATCATTGTTTTTTATTAAATATCTATCAAACACATGCTGCATACCAGCTATTGCATTAGATTTGAGAATACAAAGGTGAATAAGACACAATTCCTAACCTCAAGATGCTCATCAAATAACAGGAAATGAAAATGTGTAAACAGATGCTACTAGTACACTGTAAACATGCCATGAAGAGATATGCACAAGACACTACACAAAAAAGGTACCTGAAGCACCAGACTGATAAATGAGAATGTGTGTCTAAACGTGTGTGTGGTGTGTGTGTGTGTGTCTGCATGTGTGTGTGTGTGTGTGTGTCCCTGAGGGGGCTCAGTTGTAGAATATTTCATGGAGATGAAGACATCCGAATTGAGTCTTTAAAAGTATTAGTTTACATTTATTGAGAGATTGCAGTGTGCCAGGTAGAGTGTTAAGAACTTTACACCTTAACAAATGTATTATACTCACTTTAGAGATAAAGAAATTGAGGCAAATAGAGTTGAAATAACTTGTCCATGGTGACACAAACTACTGAGGGTCAGAGTTGGGATTTGAACCCTGTCTTCCTTCAGAGCCCATCTTCTAGACTACCATGATACATACCATACGCCATGGACAATGACTTAAAATTAGAGATTAACCAAGCTTTGTATGTGTCGGTAACGGGGGAGGAAAAGGTACATCTCAGGCGTGAAAATCAGACTGTCTTACTTTTGGGTTTTCTCATCCCACTCTGATTGCAGGATACTGAAACAGCTATCCCAGGGTTAAAAAGAGGGAGACGTAACCACTTTCCCAGGTCACATTTAGAATACCAGTAAGCAGAAGGAGGCTTATAAAATAATCTATGATCTGGTTTCCTGGTTACCAATAGAGAATGAAAACCAAATGGATTAAAAGTTCTGTCCATTTTAAAGTGAAGTTTGCTATGAATGGACTAAAGGATAATTTTGCATTTAGGTTAATAAGTTCATCTTGAGAAAAACAGCTTATAAGGAAGCAATCCTGCTCCTTTCTTAATGATCCCAAGTTAGTCTCCGTCAGACCACCTGGCAGTCATGGTACATAGAGCACAAGAGGTGATTAATACCACCACCCTGGGGATGTACAGAATAAATAAACAGAAGATCATAAAAGAGAAACAGTGTTCACTTGGACAAGGGCAGGAAGATGTTAGGGTTAATCATGCCTAGCTTCCCAGAACACTGAATCCAGACAGAAGAATGTTCTTTTATCAGCAAGGACTCTCAACAACAGTCCTAAGATCAAGGGAGTAAAGAAACGAATCTACTTGTCATGCAATGACACATTTATCTGATTGCTGGAGACACAAATGGTCTAAATTCACACAATACAGACTGCACACATCAGAGACAATATAATAGCAACCTTACATTTATGACTGAGACCAACAGAGAAGACACTAGAAGAGGATGACATTGCCTTGGATTTTTTGAGAATTCCAGAGTGAGGATTTTGGAGAGGTTATCTTTCACATAACTGAGAGGACCTTAGGGAGATAATTAAAAAGTGGGAGGATGAAGGCCTCTAAACTGTCCAGTTTACTTTACAGGTTTTCGTCGTTTTCAAGCTTCTTGCCTTTTTGTAGCACAAAAGCAAATTACAAAATAAAAAAAAGAGAAGACAAAGAAGAAGTTGGAGTAAAAGAAAAAGATGGAGAACAAGGGGAGGAAGAGAAAAAAGGCTATTAAAATGATAAAGACAGAGAAGGAAGTTGAGGCAAATGAAAGAATAAAGTTAAGACTAAAAAGAAAAAGAAAAGAAAAGAAAGCAACATTTCAGGCTGAAAATGGAAGGTTCAACAAAGATAAAACCTAAAAAATAGAAAGAAAGAAAAAGAAAAACTAAAACCAGTGAGATTTTTTAAAAGTAGAAACATGAAAGAAGGATAAAAGATTAAAGATAAAACCAGCATAAATAAAAAACATAAAGGGCTAGAGTCAATGAGATAAAAATCTGGAAACATGAAAGTTAAAGGAATGAAAGATAAAAGCTAAACAAGAAAATCCAAGTTAAAAGCAATACTTAGAATTTGAGCATAAAATTCTTTTAAAGACTGCTTAAAATTTGTTTTCTCCTTAAAATGAAATAGGAAAAAAAAAGAATTTTAGAAAGTACAGACAAGGAAAAAGCAAGAATCCCAAAGAATGAAGCAGAACAAACTAAAATAGAAATAGGGAAAAAATTAAATAATCAACATACACCATGGCAACAAGAAATTCTAAAATAATGTCAGGATGCTGCTTTGTACCATAGAATATGTTCTTGATATAACAAGGAAACAAAAGGAATAGGACAAAGAGGAGAAAGCAGCGAGCACCTAGCTGACTGCACTCTGAAAACATATTCTCAGTTCCTGTACATCCTTCCACCTCTCCAGTCCCCATCTGGAGGTCCCTCTGACCCAGAATGGAAAACAACATACCATTTCTCTCTAATCCTCAGCTCAGCTTGCACGACTGCTACAATAAGAGACACAGTCAGAAGCCTCAGCAGTTTAGACATGGTGAACCCTAGGTAAAATTACAAATGATAGTCTGTTTCACTTTTTGTTTGTTTGTCCTTTCAGTATCCTTCTACCCTTTAATCTATCACTCATTCATTTATTAGTGAATTACCACTTAGTTTAATTAGCTTAATTCAACCATTTTCAGGATAATTTTCATTTTAAAAGAAGGCCCATTGGAGAGAGATTTGGGGTAGTGATTGTTTCTTCCTGCCCAGTGTTCTGGTGATTAGCAGCCCCAGGAAGATTCATGTCAGATATCTTCCTTGCTCCACCCCCACTATACCCCTCCTCTCCCCACCCTTCTCTACCCTGCTGTTTGTCCTGGGATGGTGCTCTTTGTCCTGGCCACATCTAGGTTGTGGCCATGGCCTTGTTTGCTCTCTGTCTTCTGGTTGATTTTACCAATGAAAGACAAGGGCGGGAGCCTAAAAAATAAGAGGAAAGTGAGATCAAGGTATTTATTCCTGTGTTTCACTCATCACCATGGATTGGCTCCAGCCCTCTACCAAGGCCACAGTTCCTACCTGAGGGCCATCTCCTGAGCTACACCTTCTGGATTCTGAGCACAGGTAATTTGCTCTCTCCCTTGACTCTTCAGCCCCAGAGGTGGTGGTGACTGGCTCCCTAGCCGTTGCCTGCCCCGGGACACTTTGCTGTCCAGTTCTTACCTTGTTGCTTTCTCTGCCCAGTCCTGAGAGTTGTAAATAGCCCTTTGATTAATTCCTCAATTTATTCACATTGAGTGTACCATCTGTTTCCTGCTGGGACCCTGATTGACACAGTAGGTAAAAGTATGTCATAGGCAAATTTAATTTTAGCATTCTCCACCCCAACATTCAGTGTCCTCATACTACCCGTAGGCTCACCATAGGTTCCCATTTTGAACAATTCCAGGGTTCATGAAGCCATTGTGTCATCTGGAATGTGTCTGACTTCCTTTCTTTTCCAAATTTATTTGTGTATTGAACCATTTTCCCAAGACGCAGATCTCTTTGGTGTGCATGCAGGTGAGTTCCCATAAGCTAATCTCTGCCAGAGAATGTATTGTCTCTCACTCAGGTAGCAGAATGTCTCCTAATGGCCCTCAAATTACAACATAAGCATGAGTTATTCCAAACACAGTTCTTAGCATCTTACCCTACAGTTTTGTTTTCCACCTACCTATTCTAAGTACTGCAGCCAGATACATTTCTCTATAAAGACATTCTCATTATGCTACCCACTGTTTTTTAAAAGCCTCAATTGCTACTCATTGTCCATAGTATAAATTCACAATCTGGCCCCAAACTGCGTCTCCTATTTTATCCACTGTTACAGAGAGCCCTAGTATTAGGGTAACAGCATAAGATGGGAAAATGAAAAAAAAAAAAAAAAAAAACTCAACATTATCTCCCCTTTCCAAAAATATTTTCTTCTTTCCTTCTTCAGTACAGAAGAATAATGTCATGTGGCAGAGGTAGACTTTTTCATGAGATGACATTCATAATTTTTCTCCAAGTTGAGCTTCTGTGATGAAAAGTTGCAAGGTTTTCACTGTCGGGAAAGAATTAATACTTTGACCTAAGCTTCTCAACTTACCTGATTTCATGTGCTATTAAATTTTCATTTATATTACTTTTTAGACTACTAAAATTTTTTCTGAGATTTTTGTGACATTATGTTGTGGCACATTAGGTTGTGTAAATTGATTATAGCCTAGGGTACCAAAGTTGTGTGACAGCTCCTAATGCCAATGCTACACAAAGTGTTGTTTCTGCCATACCTGGACATATCCGCCGTATGCATTCTGACTTCCCTCCTTCCACATCTCACTATTACCTGCCTGAAATGGCCTTTATCCTCCTCTCGGCTTAACTGAACACTGCTGGCACGTATCATGTGCTAAATAATTAGGAGCCATTATCATTATATCCACCACTCACAGCTCATTCCAAGCACTACTTTGTTTAATTTATCATATACTACTTTATGACATGTGTCTAATAGCTTAGGAGTCCCTGATTGGACTGTAAGCAACTTTAGGAAGCTACCATGTCTAGTATCTCTTTCAATCTCACATCCCCATTGGCAGAAAATAGAAACTCAATAAATAATTTATAGCTAAAGTCAAAGCTTACTCTATCCTCCAAAGGCAGCTCTAAGGAGTCATTCCTCTCAATCTGACAGAAAAGAGGTGACTTCAATGCCCTTCTCTTATCTGCTTGTAGAGATCTTCTACTACCCCCAAAATAAAAATACTAGTAATTGATCTTCTACCCAAAAGGAGCCAACAAATAGCAGATGCAGAGAAAGTCTAATCAAGTAAATGTTTTGCTTTACCTAGAACTCCTTTGCTCTCCTGCGTGGCAGGTCTTTGTAGTTTCTAGCCAGTCTCCAACCTTTATCTCCTCGTTGTTCCTCTTATCACATTGCTCTGTATGTTACATAGGACACATACCAGATTGCTAGAACAAATAAACCCCACAATTCAGTAGCATGAATGAAGCACTTGTTCTCTTGCAGAACAGGACCAAGGTAAGTAAGTGGCTCTGCTCCAAAAGGATATACAGAGACCCCCAACCAGTTTTGACTGTGCTCCAACCAGTTGCCCTTGTCCTTGCAGTCAAGGCTGACTGATTATATCCACATTCTAGCTCACACGAAACAAAGGAAAATGAAGTGGAGGGCAGCCAATATCTGCCTAAGTGTCTATCACAACAGTAAGGGACTTTGCATAACTAGAATCCTAAAGATGAATCACGTTGTTACTCATGGTTATGGGCAGCAGAAAGCTCTGGGAGTGGGAGCTCCAAGTCCAATATCATCTCTCTACTACCACCCAGAAACATGAAGCCCTGCTTTGAAGATGTCCAAAAGCATTTCCCATTAATTGGAATCTCCATCCCCGCTTACGTGTATATGCAGCCTAAGTATGAGTCAACATGTAAATATCCTCAAATAGAAGAGTGTCAAGAACTACCATGCCTACTTCCTCCAGTCTCCTGGCCACATCCCTAATTAGCATTATCTACTCCCCAGCACCCATGGTCTCAGGCCTAACACTTTAGGCCAGTGGTTTTTCAGCTGCAGTAATCCCTCCCCACCACCATCTGGTGACATTTGGCAATGTCTGTGGGCATTTGTGGTTGTCACAACAGGAGAGGGGAGGTGCTACTGGCATCTAGTTGATAAAGGCCAGGGATACTGCTCAACATCATACTATGCACAAGATAGCTCCCCAGGACAAATAATTATCTAGCACAAAATCTAATGGTGATAACACTAAGAAATCTAGGGCCGGGCACAGTGGCTCACGCCTGTAAGTCCAGCACTTTGGGAGGCAGAGGTAGGCAGATCACCCTAGGTCAGGAGTTCGAGAACACTAAGAAATCTTGCTTTAGGACAGTTCTGATTATTCCAAGAAATCTTACAGGAAGCTAGGCCCAAGCTCCTAGCATCATGGATTCTGATAGCCAGGGTTGTTTTTCACTTATTTTAACCTGATTTTCTCACCACACATTGCTTAAGACTCTTAGTCTAGGTTTTTATGGGAGTTAATAGTCTCAGTAGTGTATGATCACTAACACTATTTAAACTTAAATAATTAAATAATTTAAACTTAAATAATGTTAGTGGTCATACACTACTGAAACTTTCATAAAAAGTTGCTCTTGGCTGGGTGTGGTGGCTCATGCCTATAATCCCCACACTTTGGGATATCACAGTAGGTGGATCACTTGAGGTCAGGAGATCAAGACCAGCCTGGCCAACATGGTGAAACCCCATCTCTACTAAAAATACAAAAATTAGCCAGGCGTAGTGGCGGGCATCTGTAATCCCAGCTACTTGGTAGGCTGAGGCAGGAGAATGGTTTGAACCCAGGAGGTGGAAGTTGCAGTGAACAGAGATCACACCACTGTACTCCAGCCTGGTCAAATAGTGCAAGAGTCCGTCTCAATTAAAAAACAACAACAAAAAATATTTAATTGCTCTTTGTAGTAAGGTAAAATTTACTAACTCTTAAGGAATATTCAATTTGTTCCTGTTACTAACAAACAATGAATATAGGAACTTAGCTTAGTGGACAGAGGATGGGACTAGGGACGAGGTTTTTAATCCGGTTCTGCCACTGACTGGTTGTGTGATCTTGAGCAAATCACTGTCCTGAGCTTCAGGCTTCCCTTTCAGTAACATGAAGGGTTGGACTTATTCAGTCACGAAATTATTCTTGTGTCTAATCTTCTATTGCAATAATTACCTCTTCACTTCTCTTTTCTATTTATACACACACAGAGACACACACAAACACACATACACACCCTCATTTCTACAAAATAGGTAACTTCCTCAGTCAAATTTATATTCATTAGAATTTAACCAGTAGCAGTTTGTGACAACAGTTATTAAGCCAATAGGCAAATCTATCCATATCCTCATCTAATCCTTTTTTCTAATTTCAAACTTGCCATTGCTCAACTTGATTGTATGAACTCAGCCAAGTTTTTTAATCTCTTTGGGCCTTAGTTTTCACTTGACAAATTAAGGGAGTTAATTTCCAAATTTCCTTGCAATTCTGAGACACTGTTCCTACTCAGAACCTCTTCAGGCCTAATCTTGCCCGCTTCTAAGCTGGTAATGATTGGTACTGTGAAAATATAACGAACACACAAGTAGGACATCGTCATGCATAAAATGGCAGTAGAAAAAAATGCTTACTTTTTGTAATTCCAAGAATAGTTATTGACAATGAACATGCAAAAAAAAGGGTAGCTAGCTATTTTTTGATTTTTATCTTTGTAATTTTGTCTTTCTTTTTTTACTGTATTTTATAGTCAAACTCAAAGAAACAGAGAATAATAAATCAAATTTAAATATAAACATATAAAAATGCTTCTCTTCAAGTTCCTAAATAACTGTCCCAAACCTGATTTCCTACATTATATGAAACAGAAAAAGACACACACACATTCACAAATAATTTTATTTTTCTCACCAAGGTTTGCAAAAATGGCTGTTTATAATTTGGTCTTAAAAAAAAAACCTTTCTGTATCACAATAGCACACGTTAGTGTAAGGAAAGTTGTGAGAGGCTTTAGGCAACACTCAGCATAATGATCAATTAAATTCAAATTAGTTGAAGTTAAGGTTTATGATGAAAAAACTTTACAATACTTCTGGCCTTAGGGTTTCTGTGTAATTGCTGTCAGCACCAGATGATATGCAGATATTCTGTGCTCAGTCTGAGTAAACATCTGGAACACTAGGGACAAAGAATATTGACCAACCAGCTTCTTGCCTTTTCAGGGTTCACCTTGCAGTAGAAGTAAGTAGTTGCCTCTAAATTCTCGGACTTGACATCCCAAGGACACCACCATGCTGCTTACAAGTAGATCATCAGTGGGCAGAAATGAGGTCTCAGGTATTCATGTAATGAGTAGACAAAACTTCTTCCAATTGCCACTCTGCATAAGGCAATTCAGGCTAACATTTTTTTTTTCAACTTTTATTTTAAGTTCTGGGGTACATGTTCAGGATGTGTAGGTTTGTTACATAGGTAAATATGTGCCCTGGTGGTTTGCTGCACAGATCTACCCATCACCCAGGTATTAAGTCCAGCTTCTATTCGTTCTTCTTTCTGATGCTCTCCCTCCCCCAACCCCCACCCGACAGGCTCCAGTGTGTATTGTTCCCCCACCATGTGTCCACGTGTTGTCATTGTTCAGCTCCCACTTGTAAGTGAGAATATGTGGTGCTTGGTTTTTCGTTCCTGTGTTAATTTGCTGAGGATAGCAGGTTCCTGTTTCAACCTCGCCCCTGCAAAGAACATATCATTCCTTTTTATGGCTGCATAGTATTCCATGGTATATATGTACCATATTTTCTTTGTCTGGTCTATCACTGATGGGCATTTGCATTGATTCCATGTCTTTGCTATTGTGAATAGGGCTGCAATCAACATACCTGTGCATGTACATTTATAATGGAATGATTTATATTTCTTTGAGTATATATCCAGTAATGGGATTGCTGGTTCAAGTGGTATTTCTAATGCTTCTAGATCTTTGAGAAATCATCACACTCTCTTCCACAAAGGTTGAATTAATTTACACTCCCACCGACAGTGTAAAAGTGTTCCTTTTTCTCCACAACCTCTTCAGCATCTGTTGTTTCTTGACTTTTTAATAATTGCCATTCTGATTGGTGTAAGATGGTATCTCATTGTAGTTTTGATTGACATTTCTCTAGTAATTTGTGATCTTGAGTTTTTTTCCATTTTTTTGTTGGCTGTATGAATGTCTTCTTTTGAGAAATGACTGTTTATGTCCTTTGTCCACTTTTTAATGGCATTGTTTGTTTTTTTCTTGTAAATTTGTTTAAGTTCCTTGTAGACTCTGGATTTATTAGACCTTTGTCAGAAGGATAGATCACAAAAATTTTCTCCCATTCTGTAGGTTATGTTTATTCCATTGATTATTTCTTTTGCTGTGCAGAAGCTCTTTAGTTTAATTAGATCCATTTGTTGATTTTTGCTGCCCTTGCAATTGCTTTTGGCGTTTTTATTGTGAAATCTTTGCCTGTGCTTATGTCCTTAATGGCATTGCCTAAATCTTCTTCTAGGGCTTTTATAGTTTAGGATTTTACATTTAAGCCTTTAATCCATCTTGAGTTAATTTTTGTATAAGGTGTAAGGAAGGGGTTCAGTTTGAATTTTCTGCATATGGCTAGCCAGTTCTCCCAGCACCATTTATTAAATAGGGAATCCTTTCCCCACTGCTTGTTTTTGTCAGGTTTGTTGAAGATCAGATGGTTGCAGGTGTGCAGTCTTATTTCTGAGTTTTCTATTCTGTTCCATTGGTCTATGCGTCAGTTCCTATACCAGTACAACACTGTTTTGATTACTGTACAGCCCACCACTTTAACAAGCAACTTAGATGAGTGGTTTACTGAACAGTCAGAACTCATCAGATACAGAGAGCTTTGTTTTTTCTCCGATTTTAGCTCCCACTGTGCTGTTAAATTTCCCTTTCTGATCTTTGAGAACCTCTCATACCAGTTCCGTAACTTTCTGGCCATTTTCAGTTATTTGCAAAAATAGAAACCTCAGTCCAATTTAAACTTTCAATCTCTTCTCACCCACCACTCCTCCCCACCTTATAGCTGAAGGAATTGCAGTGGGAGGAAAAAGAGTTAGGTCTGCTCTGTCACCCTGCTTTACTTTCTGGACTAGACATTGAGAGGAGAAACATCTTTGCTTAGTGGGCGAGTGATTATAAGCCAGTGCCAGATGTCGATGCTTACCCAGCTAATGCAGTCTGGTCAAAGATGTTATCTGTATGGTAGGCATCCAAAGACTGCCTCTCTTTGGGTATATGAGTGAGTTCTGGGGAGGTGTGGGGCTTCCTCTCTACACAGTTCCCCATCAGTTTCCACAGACAAACAGCTATCACCACCAACTGCCACCCTCCTCTTCTCCCTTCTCACTCCCTCTGCAAACTCATGTACTACATGTCCTGACCTTGGGAGTCACCAAGGCTTTTTCTGCTGGACCCACATGGCCTGGAAGTAGCCAGCCCTCTTAGAGGATCCACACATCCTTCTGCCTGCAGGCACAGAGACTTGTCAGTAAGTCTTTGCCTGAGTAAGCCATCTCTGTAGGAATGAGGTACTAAGTGTCCCTTCCTTGCAGATGTTCCCAAAGAAGTAGTGTGTCCTCACCTTTCCTTGAGGAGGTGAAGGGAAAACCACAACATTTTCCATTTTGACAACTCACACCCTGACTATTTTCTCAATCTGCCTTTCCCTCCTTTACACCTCCTCTACCCATAACCTTTTTTCTTTCTGCTTTCTTCCATTACCTTTATTTGAGTTGAGGGTGAAAATAGTGGTTGAAATGACAGTGTCTGCAACCCCGACGTACGCTCAAAAAGATGTATCATCTCAAATGTTTGTAATTCTCTCCAGAATGTAAAGAGAGGGGACAAAGCATGAGTTTCACTGTCACATCACCAAGTCAATTGACGCATCCCAGCCTCAGGTACTCAGAAGGGCAGTACATCTGTATACACATAAAAGGTCATCTTTATATGCGAGACCCAGACAGGAGTTCAAGATCCAGCTCTGCTTCTTAATGTGTTGTGTGGTCTTAAAAAAAACTGCTTGATTCAGGTTCAATTTTTCATCTCTAGAATAAGGACAACACCAGCCTTGTGGAATCTTGAGCTGTGATTTGTAAAAGCACTCAAGACTATGCATGATTTAATGTTAACATCACACTCACAAACAGCATTGTGGCAACTATGTGGAAGACACTGGGTAGGTAAGGCCTGGGCTCTGACATCAAGAATTTCACAATCTAATATAAAGACAGACACATAAAATATAGCAAGTGCAAAGAAAGATACATATAGAGTACTTATTAGCTCAGAATGAACCAGGGGAGCTGTGAGGTAAGGTGTCTAGAAGACCTCTGTTTTCATTGCCTCTTAGTCATTCTGCTTGTGAGAAGAGTATTTCTGCCCTAAGGTTATGGAGATGGCTGAACAAGTGACACCTGACAGTGGACAGAAGAGATCAGCAATTTATTAATCATATATACTCACAGCTCAGGGTCAGGAGTGAGTGAAGAACACCATATACCGTGCAAAGCCCGTGAGAGTTGCATCCAGAAAATGAGTGAACAATCAGAAGCTTTGTCATATGAAGAGGTATAGTGCTCTCTGGTTCCCACAAGGTATATGTGATTGAATTGTTTAAACAATTCTGCAGACCAGCCTGGGCAACATGGTGAAACCTGATCTCTACAAATAATTAAAAATCTAGCTGGGCATGGTGGTGTGCACCTGTGGTCTCAGCTACTCAGGAGGCTGGGGTGAAAAGACAATCACTTAAACCCAGGTAGTTGAGGCTACAATGAGTTGTGATCATACCACTGCACTACAGCCTGGGCAACAGAAAGAGAACCTGCCTCAAAAAAACTTAAAAAATAATAAATAAACAAATAAATAGTTCTACAGGCTGACAGGAAACTGAAACTCACTGCTCAGGAATAAGGGAAAACTGTGCTTGGGCCCATGATGAAGAGAATTACTTATCCAGGAGACCTTATCTAAAGGAGTAGAGTAACAAGGGGAACTTGCAGCTAGGCCATTCGAACCCCTCCTGATTTCACCAGATGTCGTGACAACACATAGTATGGAGCCTGCATTTCAGCTCTTGAGTCATAACCTCCTGCAGCAAACATCATCTGAACTCCCGAATAACATTGACTAAGAGTAATAAGAGTGACTGGCACAAAGTTGGTGTCATGGCATTCCAGTTGGAGAAAATAGCACTGCTGAAGGCAAATTTTTTCCCCACACAGTGTTGGCAAGATCTGTACACATTTAATGTGCTGAAACAGAAATTGTTAAGCAAATCGTGGTGGGAAAAGAAGTCAAAGGGATGGATAGACAGAGGGTGACCACGAGGGTCTTGCAGTCCAGGGAAAGAGCTTAGACACAATTCCAATATCCAATACAAAGAAATATTCTTCTAAAAATGGTTAAGGATCCAAAGAATTGGGGAAAGAACAATTTAAAGCAAGTCATACTAATTTTTACCACATGGAAATTTTAATATTTTAGCGATGGGCATTTATAGACCTCCACAATGGTATGCCTTATTGTATAATCTTTTTGAACCTGGGGGCCTTATTAGTCTTTTAGGGATATTTTTTCCAGAACATCAATGAACTGTTCCAGAGAACAAAGGTTAAAAATTGCTGTGGTAGGTACAGAAGGATCATTTTAAGATTTCAAGCTGGGAGTGACATCATCATATTTGTACTTTAAACACTCTAATAGATGCGTAGAAGACAGATTTGAAAGGATCAAAATTTGAGTAGTTAGTGAGTTCAGTTAGGAGGTTGTGGAAACAATCCAGGAAAGCAATCATGAATAAAAACTAGGTAATAGAGACAGAAAACAGGGAAATTTGAAAGGTGATTTTATGTATTAGATGAGGTCAATGTATCAGTGCGAGAGCTAGGTCATGTGCAGTCGTAAACACATACCCAAACTTCAATGACTTACCCCGATAAAAGTTTCAGTCCTGTTTACACCAAATGTGTATCATGAGTTAGTTGGAGGGATGGGTTCTGCTCCATAGAATCACTCAGTGATCCAGGTGATGGAGATTCTATCATCTTATAGCAGCATGATTTGGTAGAGAGAGCTTCTTGAGTCATTACAAGGGGAAAGAGCATGGAGATGCAGACCCTGGCTTTGGTCTGAAATAACATTTGTTACTTTTGGTTACAGCCCACTGATCAGAATGAGTCACATAACCTGCCTAATTACAAAGGATCTCCCATTATCCTCCACGTGTCTAGGAAGGGGAGGAAAACAAAATATTGGTAATGCCTTCCACAGTATGTGAAGAAGAAGAAAGAATCAAGGATAACTCCCAAGGGTGACTAGGCAGATCCTAGTACTGTGAACTGGGAGCAGGAGTGTACCAGAAGAGGCGCAGAATGTTTAGAGGAGAAGATGATGACTTCCATTCTGAACATTTGTATCATTATGTGCTAAAGGAATTTTCGTTTGAAGATAACAGGTAGATTGTTGAACAGGTTAAGTTTGAATCTCAAAGCAGAATTTCTGTCCTGGAACTAAAATTTAGGAATCATCATCAGTCATTAAAACCAAGAGTGGAAATACTATCCAAGAAACTAAAATGTTCCCAAAGGAAGACTGGAGTTTTGGGTTTGATCGAAAACCCCAAGAAGATGACAGGAAACTGTCAGAGACAGGTAGGAAGAGAACCCAGAAATCTTATTTCAAAAACAGTGAAAAAAAGGTATGCCTTTCTGAGAGAATGTGATCAGCAACAACAAACATAAATGAGAGATCCTGTGAGATAAAGGCCCAAAAGGGCCCAGAGGATTTGTCAGTTAAGAAGCCATAGATGATCTCAGTAGGAAGAGGTTCTTGGGAGGAATAGAGGCACAAACTGGCTGACAGGATTTGGGCAGTGAGAGGAAATGGAAGGAAATGGAAGAGGCAATGACAGTCAAGTTCTGCTTCTAGCCTTCTTCCTCAACTGCAGTGAGGTATTTATTTATTCAACCAACATTTATTAATAGTAAGGATTTATTAGAGTACAAACAAGACAGATTAGCTTTGTGATCTTAAGATTTTGTTCTTAAGTAGATGAATCTTTTTTCTCCTCAGTCTTTTTTTTATAGCCCTTTATTTTAGCACTTTTCACATCATATTGTATTGTACTTATTTCTCCATTTCCCTCTTAGCAATTAATTATTTCAGGATAAAAAAAAGGGTAGAGAGTTCATTGTTTTGTTTATACCAAAAGTTCAGTACAGTTCCTGAACACAGTAGGTATGCTTAAATGTGTTTGGAGGTTTCGTCGTTCTTGTTTTTGAGATGGAGTTTCACTCTTGTTGCCCAGGCTGGAATGCAAAAGCACGGTCTCGGCTCACTGCAACCTTCACCTAACAGGTTTTAGAGATTCTCCTGGCTCAGCCTCCAGAGTAGCTGGGTACAGGCATGAACCACCATACCCAGCTAATTTTTTGTATTTTTAGTAGAGATGGAATTTCACCGTGTTGGCCAGGCTTGTCTTCAACTCCTGACCTCTGGTGATCCACATGTCTCGGCCTCCCAAAGTGCTGAAATTACAGGTGTAAGCCACTGTACCCGGCTGAAGTTTTTAAAATTAAATGATTTAATCCTCACAACTCTATGAAGGAAGTATAACTGATTTAATTTCACAGGGAAGGTAGCTGAGACTCGGGTTAGAAATGGCAAGTGACAGAGCTGAGACCAGAATCCAGTTTCCAACTCAAGGTCATTTTCTCTCTGTCACATCAGAACTGCTTCTTCTGGAGTGATGGATTCAAAATGACTTATGTATTGCTTTTCAAATCCCTTGTTATATTCAAGATAACAGATTAACAGTGCAATCTGAGATGTGGACAGGTCAATAGATTAAAACTATTCTGCCAATTCCCATAGTGCCTGAATTCGTAATCTTGACTGAGCTAAACCTACTACTGAACATACTATAGTACGTAACATATTACTTAATAAACAATACTATACTATACTGTATTAGAACCCTACTATACTACAGCTGAACATACTATGCCACAGATTGACCCCACAGTTAGTTTGACTTACACAATTTTTCAACCTTACGATAGGGCAAAAGGGATACCCATTTACGTAGTGGCAACCATATTTTGATTACCAATACAGCCATTCGGTTTTTCACTTTCAGTTCAGTATTTGGTAAATTACCTGAGATATTCAACACTTTATTATAAAATAGGCTTTTTGTTAAATGGTTTAGCCCAACTGTGAGCTAATGTAAGGTTTTTGAACACATTTAAAGTGGGCTAAACTAAGCTATGCTATTTGGTAGGTTAGGTGTATTAAATGTATTTTTACTATGATATTTTCAATTTATGATTGGTTTACTGGGAAACAAACTCACTGTAAATTGAAAACCATCTGTGTACTATACTATAGCTAAACATACTGTACTGTAGTATGTTTAACTATGTGAGATTGCTCTTTTACACCCAGGAAGGGTCAAATATATCAGCACGTTCATGTGATTCAACTAATAGGCTATAGGGTAATTTTTTTCTATAGTATGAAACTAAAAGTATGAATTAGTTGTATGAACTAATTAGTATGAAACTAGGCAGTGAAGAAGAAAGATTTTGGAAACAGACTAACACTGCCCTAACATGACTGTGACCATGTCATTTAAACTTCCTAAGCCTCAGCTTCCTAATGTTAGAATGGAGTTAATGATTTCTTTCCTAATGGTTGCTGTAAGAATTGAATGATATGGTCATGTACGTAAAAGGCCCAGCTGTATACTTGATCCATTAAAGAAACTAAATCAATGGCAGCTATAAAGCTGTAATTATGATCACAAGAGAATGTGGATGCTTTTGATATAGGTGTTATTTAATCACTAGTATGTATTTCCAGATTTTATTCTGGAGCTGAATTATAATTTGCTGTACATATTGTTTATGTAATAATTTCTCTCGAATTGCTTGTTTTAATGCATATTACTTGCCTTAGAATTAAAGGTTGGTTGTATGGAGCATATAACCAACTATCATCAAACAATTGCCCACCAAGTAATATCTTCTAGTAAAAGGTAATCTTCAACAAGGAAGAAGTAGCCACACAGTGGACTTTCAGTGACAAATATTTATATGAAATTCATCAAAGAATTCCCAGGAGCACTGACTGCTCTAAGCTGTAGAAAAGAAACTTAGCCAACATCTTGCTTTTGAAGTGAAAATTAGTAGACCAAAGTGGCTAGTCCAAAAGCAATCTAGATAAGGGATGAACCCCATCTTCATGCTCAGAGTCCTTTAGTTATCACTATGTGGATAATAAAGAATTTTTCTAGTACGATTTTGTTTAAAAATCCATGTTTTACAAACATCGACTTCTGAAAATTGATCATCCATCTAGATAACTGAAAAGGTAAAATGGAAGTTCTTTGAAGAAAAAGAGTACTTCAGTATCCTCTTAAAGCCCTAGTTATATTGTTTCATGGAAATTTAACTGTACATCTAATTGATAGAATTCTATTATGGATTTTGCTTATATAGACACACTGGTTATTCAGTAAAGATTGGGAATGAGGCATGGACTTCATAACCTCTGTACTTTTTTCTATAGATAAGGACAAAATGGATAATAATTTCAAAGTCTACCAACTAAGATATATGAAAATGCATTATTTGGTTTTTATGATTTTATTTTAGACTCTATGGTTCAATCTGATAGTAGCCATAAACTTCCTCAGATTCTGCAATTTTTCAGATACTTCAGATTGTAAATACGGAAACACCAGGACTGTTTATCTTTCCTCCTGTTCTTTCCCCTGGCTTTGACAGAGGGCTCAGCACAGGGGTAAATGCTACCAGGAGAGCAGGGAGATGTGCCCTCGTCCTTTTGCACTGTCTCCCCTTTGTACACACCTCCCTTGCAGTTAATTCTAAGCTCTGGAGGTGCCTACAGAAGCATCACCCTTGTGGGCTAAGGACAAGGATGTCCCCCTATCAAGCTGAGTCTCCTGGGTCTTAGGCCAGCCCCTAACTTCAGCTATCACTTCTGTATGCGGCTCAGCAAAGCAGGATCAGGTCCTCACTCCAGCGGTGACTGGGCATTTTGTGAGTGTCAACTCAGCTCCCACTTAACTCTCTGCACTAGTGATGTGCCCAAGGCTTAACTAGTCTTTGTCTGATCCCTTGCAGGAGCCATCCATGCTGCACCCTTCCAGTGGGTTGACTCTAAGATCTCTTCCAGGAATGCCGGTTCTCTCCCCATCCATGTTCACACTCAGGATTCCTCAGAAAGCCTCACTTACTGTAATAAATTTAAGAAATTCAGACAAAGTCATCTCTGACACTCCATAGCATTAAAAAACATCCTGCTCATTCTCCCAAATAGTGTAATGAACAGCTTTCCCTGCAAGACTTGTTTCCACTCAAGTCTCAGAACTTGGAAGAGGCTGTCTAATCTCATACTCCTACCTGGAACCCAGCTTGAAGGGGAAGAGACAGACAGGGGTCTTCCTAAATTCACATCTTACTTTTTCTTTCCTCTCTACTTCTCTTACCCCCCTTTCCTGCCCTGATGTGTCTTTAACTAGTGTATGTATTGGGGAACTTATGGGTGAAGAGAATTATTTAGGAAGTTTGCATATATAAACATACTTCTATCTTACCTTCTGGCCAACAGTTTCTAAACCAAAGAGCAAAGAATTTGCAAGAAATTACTAAGATTGCCAGATGCAAATTTCCCCTGTTCCCTCCCCACTCCAAGTAGTATGTGACCACAATTTTGTCTAGGCTGGGGGTAGGGATGAAGTGCTTGGATTATAGTGAAGAAATTCTATTATGATTGAATTACAAAACAATTCTGCATCTTCCTTTCCTAGATGTTCTATCCTATTAAAATAGTATCTAGGTATAATTATACACCACACGTTACATCGCCAATACAAATTGTTTTAACATGAGCCATTCTACCAAATACAGCATCTCATAGCTATAGGCCAGGGTTTTTCAACATTGGCAGTATTGACATGTTGGGTGGAATAATTCTTTTTTCTAGGTCACTGTATTATTCTCTCTGGGAAGTTTAGCAGCATCCCAGACCTCTACCTACTAAATACCAGTAGCACTTTTTTTCACAACCAAAAATAGACATTGCCAAATGTCCTCAGTAGGGGAAATCACCTGAGGTTGAGAACCACTGTTATAGACCCATCCTGAAGCAACATGTGATGCCTGTGTACTTGGAAGCTTTCTTCTAAGTATTTTGATGATGGATTGCTTCTAAGAAGCACTCTGTAGCTGTCACTTTGCAAAATAACCTTTTTTATCTTTCCTGTGAGTCAGGTAGCACAGATTATTGGCCCCATTTCCACAGATAGAAACTTGGAAGCATTCAGCCTTCTCAATCAGGTCATGAAGGTCTGGACTTTCATTTTCCCCACCTGAAAAAGTGAAAAGTATCATCACCGCTTTTGTTCTCAAGTCCGAATTTGAGCAATAAGTACAGAGCCTTGCCCTTTCCTAACTGCTTTTCCCAAACTGTTCCATCCCAGGCAGCTCTAAAGACAAATTCATATTTGTAGGCCTTCCTATTTCATGGACATAAGAAATAAAGCCTTCAACATAAATAAAATTGGCAGCTAGCCACATATTTCATCAATGTAACTGCCAAATTACATGGAGTAAAAAATCAATTCTAGCAAAACCAATAATAATCGAATCAGTTCTTTTCCTTCATGCCCAGACACAATGCAATTTTAAAAACACAGACATGAATGTGCCCAACATGCCTACTACAATAGCCTCTGTGACACCAATCTAGCCCTTGGGAATGAGTGCAGATAAGCTATAAATACAAACAACTGTGAACTGTCAGTTCTACAACATTCTATTCACATCGATTTCAAAAGCCAAGAAATTATACAAGAAAGCATAACAGTTTGTGAATCTCAAAAGCACATGGCCTCACAGTTGCTAAGGGTATCCAACCTGATCCTAGAGAGGATCCAAAAACCATGCCATATTCAAGACAGCTGAGCATTGTCAGAGAAGAGCTATTTTGCTAGGAAATTAAATCTACTGTTTTCTTTTTATTATTATTATTATACTTTAAGTTCTGGGGCACATGTGCAGAATGTGCAAGTTTGTTACATAGGTATACACGTGCCATGGTGGTTTGCGGCCCCATCAACCTGTCATCCACATTAGGTATTTCTCCTAATGCTATTTCTCCTCTAGACCCCTGCCCCCAAAAAGGCCCTGGTGTGTGATGTTCCCCTCCCTATGTCCATGTGTTCTCATTGTTCAACTCCCACTTATGAGTGAGAACATGCGGTGTTTGGGAAAATCCACTATTTTCTATAAATACAAGAGCTTGATAGGATATGATTATTGTAGGTTGTGTGCAATACCTCTGTGGAAATTCAGGTCAGGGACCACATACTTTGCATGCACGGATGAGAAAGGCATCCAATTTAAAAACTGAATTGAGCAGCACGTCCCAATAAGTTCACCTGAGAGTGAGTGAATAAGGGATATAAGACTAAAAAATATAGATTATATCTAAAAAAATTCAGGGGCTAGGCAAATAAGTTAATAAAAATGAAAAATAAACTCTGATCTGACATAACAGTAATTTTTAATTCAATGTATTTTATTGCTACCAGTTGTAAAATCGTAACTGAGAGATGTGAAGAATGAGTTCATATCATTTCCGGCACATATATTTTTGTTCATTAATATGCATAGCTAAAATAGCATGCATATGAGCTAGCATACTGCTTCTCAAAATGTTAATAAAAGGATTATAACTTAAGCATTAAATATACCAAATAGGTCATTTTTTACAGTTACTTTAGTCATCAATTAGTGTTGCATGTATCCAGATATATTTCTAGCTGAAGACCTGAATATATGACAAGGTCTATTAATCATAATTGTTCTAACGTCACTTAACATAAATGAATTTTAAAATAAAACCTTGTAAGAATCAGCGATCCAAAACTAAAATCATCATGAAAAATCTAAAACTCCTGTAACTAAAGGAATAAAATCTTCACAGTACCACGTCTCTGCCTATGAATCTGGAAGGTCTTGAGTGCCCTCTACAGGATGTTTAAGTAACTTTCACAGATTGATGTTTACTTTTCCCAAATATACTTAGCCAATTTCTAAAACATAAAACTAACATATTGGGGTTTTATTTTTTAATTGATTATATGTTTCCCACTTAAAATTTTTGAAAGAAAAAATAATCCGTAATCTTATCATTCATAGATAACCACTATTGATTCCATATATGATCTTCGTTATATGTACACATATGCATACATTTTTATTATATTTGTTTTCTCTTAAGAACATACCATAAAAATTTTGCCACCCCTGATGTTGGCAGGCTGAGGGTTTTTTTGGATTTTAATAAATTTTCCAAAAATGTTCTTTATTAACAAATCACTATTTCTCATCATCAGAATTTCTCAGTGAAAAGTGACCCCCACAACAAAAATTTAAAAAGGAAGAAGATGAATTTAAATAAAACAGAGCAAAACTCAGTAACAATTCACAACCAATAAAACCAGGATACACAAGACTCTTCAAACCAAAAATACCCATAGAGGTATTCTGAATAGTTTTCCACATTGAGAATATAAGGTGGTCATAGAAATTAAATTAGGTAAATGAAATTATTATCCAAACTATCAAATCTGGGGTTTCAGGCCAAGAATAACACTGTTAGTACAGTAAGGTTAAAGTAGCATTGCATTTAAGTTAGCCAGATAAGTGCCTTCGTTTCTATTTTACTTGTTCTTGATTTTATTATTCTTCAAGGTAGTTTACACTTTAGAAAATAAAGGCATATTTGACATACTAAGTGCCTGTCAAAATCAGAGGTGGCTCCCTCTTCTAGACTAAGCCTGATTTTTTTTTATTCTTTAAAATAAAGCAATGATGTACATCTTTAAGGATGCCAAATAGATTAGGCATTCTTAACACTCGATTTTAAAACAATCTTTAAAAACATTATGATATTGACACACTAGTTTAGCTCATCTGCATATGGAGTTAATTCTTTTTCATTTGTCCAAGTGAATGCAGTCATTACACTTTTTGGAGAATACTAACATGAAGGAACTTGCCTACAACCAAACAAATGTTTCAAAGTGGAAAGGACTTTCTATCTTCCTTTTTAACCAGAGCAGAAATTAATTACTGGCAGAGGCAACAACCTATCACAATAATGGCATGACCTCATCTGAGATTAGTTGAACAGCAAGATCCTCTCTATTCCATGATAACAATAATAAGTAACGGGTTGTCTGAATTTTGAAACAGAGCTTCCTCACAAACTTTGCAAGGAGTACATGTTTTATTTGGTTGCAGTACTGTGAAACTCATCCTTTTGAGAAGGTTGTACCCAGATCTCAGTGGAAATTAAGAACTAGAGTAAATAATCACAATTTATTTCCATCTCTCATCTGAGAGTATTTTAAGGAGGGAAGTGCCAAGAGTTGAGATGCTTATTACATGTATAGAAGGTGCAACAGGATTTCAAGACTATAAAAGATTTGACCACAGGTATCTAAGAGAAATCTACTCTGATTATTAATATAAATTGGAAACTTTGAACTGTTTTTATTCACAACATTTTCAACACCAAATGTGTTTTCCTCACACCAACTAATTCTCCTACTCTCTGGACACCAAGTGGTTGTCTTACAATTCAATTCTGACTAACACTCCAGAGTTAGCGTTAGACTCCACAGGTTTAATGCTTCAGTCCCAGAAGACTGCATTCACTGCTGATGCCATCACAAGCATTGGGTTCCTGGTTTACCCACACCTCTGTCCAACTTAGCTTCAAACCTCCCTCTAGGTTCAATAATTTGCTAGAATGGCTCACAGAACTCAGGAAAACAGCCTACTTACTACTACTGGTTTATACAACTCAGGAGCAGCCAGATGAAAAAGACACATAGGGCAAAGTATGTCAGGGAGATATGGGAGTGCAAAGCTTTCATGTCCTCTCCAGGCATGCCACACTCCCAGCACCTTGATGTGTTCACCAGCCCAGAAGATATTTGAACATTAAGGGGTTTTATGAAAGTTTCATCACATAGACATGATGGATTATTAACTCAATCTACAGCTTTTCTCTGCTTTCTGGAGGTCGTGGTGGGGAGTGTGAAAGTTTCAGGCTTCTAATCAAAGTGTGGTATTTTTATGTCTACCCTCCATACTGAAGCTGTCTAGATGCTCACCAGAATTACTGCATTAAAACGAGAGATGCTGCTGTCACCCAGGAAATTCCAAGGGATTTAGGAGTTCTGTGACAGGAATGAGGGACAAAAAGCACATATATATTTATATCATAGAAATAGATGAGTAAGGATGTTTTTCTGAAAGATAAAATATTCTCCCCTTTGACTATGAAGACAAACTGTAGATGACTAGAAGCTCTTTGTTTTGAGAAAATTTTGCTGATAACAAGCACATCAAGACAGACAATAAGATTTTTAGCATTTGCAGGTGTGATTATCCCTTACTTCACTATGGATTTGGGCCATTGCGCAACCTTGATTCTGATCTTTGGCTAGTAATTTACCTAAAACATATATACCTACATAAATTAATGCAATAGGGCTCCATTCACATTTATAGGGCTCCATTTGCATTTATTAAAGGAAAGCAGACCTTGTGAGTGGGAGGTTATCATCATGAACCTATAGACATTAGTACACTACATGGCTATTGGCCTCTGTAGAATGAAATACATCATTCCATTGTCCAAAAAGCTAAGAAAAGTAAATTCTGCAGACACTTAAGCTGATGAAATTGATTCATTCTGGGCAATATTCTAACCCCAGATTCTGTAAGAGGGGAATCAGTAATCTATGGAAGCAGCTTGATGTTTCTAAAAACAAGTCTTACAGGCCTCATTTTCTTATTTGATAGGCTGCAAAATCAGTGAATCAAGAAAATATGATAATATAGAGATTATCTATAGGGTATTATACTATAGATAATTATACTATAGGGTATTATACTAAAGGCTAAATGATTAGGCAAATATTAAATGGATAAATGATGGTGTCACCTCACAAAGTGCTGATTAAAGACTTGGTATCATCCTACAGAAATATGACCAGGAAAGTCTTACAGGGCTCTCTCTTTGTCTCTGCCAGTCCACATTTGTCTCAATAAAAAGAATAATGATAAAAGGCATGTTTTCAAATTTGCAGATAACATGAAACTGAGAGGTTTAGCAAATCAGTATCCAGAAACAAAAATGGACCAGGCACGGTGGCTTATGACTGTAATCCCAGCACTTTGGGAGGCCAAGGTGCGTGGATCACCTGAGGTCAGGAGTTCAAGACCAGCCTGGTCAACATGGCGCAACCCCATCTCTGCTAAAAATATAAACATTAGCCAGGCTAATTTTTTTTTTTTTTTTTTTTTTTTTTTTGGGACGGAGTTTCGCTCTTGTTACCCAGGCTGGAGTGCAATGGCGCGATCTCGGCTCACCGCAACCTCCGCCTCCTGGGTTCAGGCAATTCTCCTGCCTCAGCCTCCTGAGTAGCTGGGATTACAGGCACGCGCCACCATGCCCAGCTAATTTTTTGCATTTTTAGTAGAGACGGGGTTTCACCGTGCTGACCAGGATGGTCTCGATCTCTTGACCTCGTGAT
This sequence comes from Cebus imitator, assembly GCF_001604975.1. Classification (NCBI taxonomy): domain Eukaryota; kingdom Metazoa; phylum Chordata; class Mammalia; order Primates; family Cebidae; genus Cebus; species Cebus imitator. Next base: position 5,690,306 of record NW_016107439.1, on the reverse strand, counting down.
CCACCCGCCTCGGCCTCCCAAAGTGCTGGGATTACAGGCTTGAGCCACCGCGCCCGGCCCAGGCTAATATTTTTTACAGTGTTATTCACTTGTATTCCCAGCTACTCGGAAGACTGAGGCAGGAGAATCGCTTGAACCCAGGAGGTGGAAGTTGCAATGAGCCAAGGTTGCACCACTGTACTCCAGCCTGGGTGACATCTCAAAAAGCAAAAACTCAATAGGCTAAAACAGTGAGTCAAATTGAATTAGATACAATTATCAAATTGAATTAGATACAATTAAATGGAAACCATATTAGTTCTTATGTGTGAGTCCAAAAGAAAGTTAAAACCATTTGATTATGGAAAAAGCTAATTTGAACTTGTGCCGCTTCAATGGAAGGCCACTGACTAGACTTTGCTAGCCAGTCACTCCAAGAATGTCGATTTGGGCAGGCATGGGATAAAGCATGTGGGAATCTCATCCACATGGGACCAGAAAAATGGAAAAGGAGGTCATGTACAAAGGTTTGTATAGAGGCTCAACCCCAGCTGGATAGCCCAGATGGACACCTATCACATGCAGTTCAACCTGGTAGGCAATTTCATCTTGAGAAATTACAGGTAGCTACCAAATTTAAAAGTCAGGAAAGGCCACAATCACAGTCAGGAGATCTAATGATGACAGCAGAATTCCCACCAGTGGGAAATTTAGAAAAGGTTGGATATATTCCAAATAAATAAAGCTTGGAAGGAGATCTTGGCCATTGCACTAGAGACCGCATTTGTGTCAAAGGTTCAGCCATATAGGCAACAAGCACTATAGGCAAACTGTCTGCATCTACAAATTACTCTAGGGTCTTAAACAGATTATTGGCTCTAAAATACATGACGAATACTACAATATTAAAACTAGTATAATATTATGTTAACAAGTAAGCTGCAATTGAATGTTATATAGTGATATGTTAATTATGTTTAAATGGAATGTGAATACCTCTTAACATATTTGAGATAATGCTTGGAGTCTATAAGCCTTTAAATGGGTATGGTCTAGTGTAGACAGGGATTAGTGGACTAGGCAATGAGAACAGTCAGATGTGAAGAAACAGGACTCTAGAAAAGTCACTCTGGGAATTTACATATTGTCCAAACAGAAAATGCCAAGGTCCAAACAGAGTGGGGAGAAGCCTAAGTATCCTGACCTCGCTTTAGGTGTGTTAGGTCCTTGATCTGGTTGGAAATAATAGGGCTTTCTAGAGGATTCTTAAGAAATCAGAAAACATGCTTGGACTCTAAGATCCCAAATCTGGGGATAAATCCAAATCTGCTGCTGCTTAATTATTGCATCAATCAAGAATGGCTCCACAACAAGGGCAGAATTAACCTTGGGGGCAGTCTGTGCAATAGAGAAAGAAGACAGATAACCCAAAAAGTGGTCAAAGAAACAAGGTTGGCATGGCTACCCCTAAGTTTGGAGCTGCGTACTCCATGGGGCTTATAAGCAAACTGGGAACTATGAGCAGAAAAATGTTCATAAGACTGATCATATCCTGAGAAGGACCAGAGCGTAGAAAATAAAAGGGAGCATGGGAAGTGTTCTCAAAGATGGGAGGTGTTATTACATTAAAAAAAAGGATTGGGTTTGTTTTCTATTAACACAAGGGGTGGACAAGGATGTCATGGTGGATACTCTCTAAGAAGATGAATTTTTACTTACTATAAAACATGTTGTCTAATGATTATTGTCAAAAACACACTCAACCGTCCAAACCCAAAGAATGGACTTTGAGGCATGAAGAACAGTGAAAGTGAGACTTTTTAATAACGGTTTTGCAAGATTGGGTGTTTGATGGGCAGGCATACTTGGGAAGTCACAACAGGTAATTTGTCTCTTACACACAAGTTTCTCCCCCAGTTCCTCATTGGTTGAGTACTGTGGGGTTACAATATTCCTGAATGTCACCTAAGTTTCATTATCCTCCTTATAAGGTTATCCCCTATCCCCTTTTCCACTTAAGTTTTGATTTCCCAATAATGCAACTTTCCCCCCTTTAATGGGCTGAACCCTCCTCTATGTTCTGTTCATTTATTGTGACCTTCTAAGTGCATGAGTCGTGAGGTTTGTTACGTTAGCAGGCTGGCTGCCAGTACTTATGTTTATCATTTCTTGTAAATGGAGCATTTAAAATGTTTTCTCACAATTATCTAAAAAACGAATTAACTACTGAGTAGACTGAGAAAAGAGTGACAGGGCTATTTGTAAGCAGTGGATGGCCACTCAAACAGTGGGTTGTCAGAAACATTAAGTGGGTTTTTGCATTTTACCTTTAACTGTGAGAATGTTTTAAAAATCTAGCTTCCATAGTATTTGCTGCTTCTTCGGGTGTCATGGAGATACAAAGTTTCATGAGAAAGGAACCCAAATAGTCTTTTGGGGATTTTTTTTTCTATTCTTTTTTTTTTTTTTATTGTACTTTAGGTTCTGGGGTACATGTGCAGATCATGCAGGATTGTTGCATAGGTACACACATGGCAATGTGGTTTGTTGCCTCCATCCCCCCGTCACCTACATCTGGCATTTCTCCCCATGCTATCCCTCTCCAACCTCCCCACCCCATCAGCTGTCCCTCCTTTGCCCCCCGCAACAGACCCCAGTTGAATAATTGTTATAGCAGATCTGGAGCCACTGGAAAAATTGAACCCAGCTGATTGTTTTATCTGAGGCTAAGATGCACAAGTCCAAATATCCCCAACATCTACACTGCTAACAACAGCAAAGCTATTGATAAATTCCTAATATGTCTCCTCTCACATGAGAAGAGTCAGAGGAATTAGGGAGTAGCAGACCAAATGCTTATTTCAGCAGGTCATTTTCTAACAAACAACAGTTGAAATGCTGATTTTGAGTGTGATTAGGACACTTTAATTAGGTGATATAAACAGGAAGGAAACATAATGGCCCCTGTAAGGACCAGGCACTCTCCAGTCAGCATTCTTGTTTGCAAACAAGAATGAAAAGAGAAAAAGAATTTGTCTAGAAGAGAAAAAGAAATTTTCTTTCTTCCAACTATTGAAGAAAAGTCCTAGGTTTCTTTGGGACTGGATCAACTTGGATCACATGCCCATTGCCAAGCAACTAATTTGGCCAGGGGACTGCTACGGGATAATTGTTTTAGACCTGGATTGTTGCCTAACCCTGAGCCAATCACCGTAGCAAGGAGAATGATATTTTAATGATTGGCCTAAGTCAATCAGTTTCCACACGGTGAAATCTGAGATTGGGTTTCTACTGCTCCAGAACAGGACATGAATTTACTTCTGCCCATCCATGGATTAGAAGCTTAAATGTCTGTCTGCATTATCTGAAACACATTTAAGTACAAGACCAGATCATTCCCCTAGCTCTGTTAAGTGGGGAGTAATTTTTATTTCCAAATTAGAAAATGCATCCAAAATAGAGTGTTTCAAGTACCAAGGAAGAACACTAACATCCCAGGTACTTCTACATTTGTACTAACTCCATGCATCTTTACCCATTGACATCAGCTTAATCGTATCTGTACTTTCTGCACCACTAAGAAGTCCCCAGGTTCTGAAAGGAAATTTCAAGAGCTTCTGTATAGTCATTGTTGCTAGGAAACAACATCCTAAGTATCCAAGCGTTCAGCTCTGAGACACTGTGTGAAGTCACTGGTTCATAAAGGAAAACCTTTGGTAAAATAGGTTGTTTAGGTGTGAGCAAACTGATGTGCTCTCTCTGTGGCAAAATGTTCTTGTGTAACCTTTGAATAATAGTGTATTTCAAGGCCAGTATTCTTTCCTTTATATCTAACTGCCATTATTGCTCCCATGAGAGCTGAAGCTTCTACTTGAAAAGGAATAAGCGGACCAGGCATGGTGGCTCATGCCTGTAATCCCAGCACTTTGGGAGGCTGAGGAGGGCAGATCACGAGGTCAGGAGTTTGAGACCAGCCTGGCCAACATGGAGAAACCCCATCTCTATTAAGAATACAAAAATTACCCAGGCATGATGGCACATTCCTGTAATCCCAGCTACTCAGGAGACTGAGGCTGGAGAATCACTTGAACCTGGGAGGCAGAGGTTGCAGTGAGCTGAGATCACGCCACTGCCCTCCAGCCTGGGAGACGCAAGACTCCATCTCAAAGAAAAGAAATGAAAAGAAGTAGGCATTCTTTCCCCTCATCCCCCAAATCATCTGTAATTATCTCAGTGCCTTGAACACTAAGTCTAATTGGTTTTAGTTAAACAAAGTACATGCGAGCTTGGAAATAAAGACCCAGAGCACTGACTGTATAACTTGCTGAATACTATTAAAATTTGCATTGATCGGCCGGGCGCGGTGGCTCAAGCCTGTAATCCCAGCACTTTGGGAGGCCGAGGCGGGTGGATCACAAGGTCAAGAGATCGAGACCATCCTGGTCAACATGGTGAAACCCCGTCTCTACTAAAAATACAAAAAATTAGCTGGGCATGGTGGCGCGTGCCTGTAATCCCAGCTACTCAGGAGGCTGAGGCAGGAGAATTGCCTGAACCCAGGAGGCGGAGGTTGCGGTGAGCCGAGATCGCGCCATTGCACTCCAGCCTGGGTAACAAGAGCGAAACTCCGTCTCAAAAAAAAAAAAAAAAAAAAAAAAAAAAAAATTTGCATTGATCAGTATTCATAGTCCAGCTTTTTTATTTTGTGTAGTGTTGATGTGCTCTGCTGCTCTTCAGAGGTGGGAGATAATGTGACATGCTCTCATGACTCACCCTTCTCCCCACCTCAACCCCCAAACAGCAAACCATCATTGACACTCAACTAACTGGTGCTTACATGTTTCTCACCTAGGATCTTATAATTCAAAGAACAGCTTGAGGTTGTAATCCATCACTTCTGTCACCTTAGTTAACTCAGTAAGCCTAAAATTAATACACAGCTTTTTCCATTTCCTTGGTGTCCAGACTTACCTGTAAAGCCCCTGTGAAAAGAATTGTCTTCATCAGGGAATTGGGCTTATGAATGTACCAGATAGGTCCCTCTGTCAGGTTATCAGTTTGGGACCATAAACTCAAAACTCTAAGCAGCAGACAGTATTAGCTTATTTATTCAAAAATATGTATTGAACCTTTGCTATAAACAGAATCTGTTCTAGGCATCAGGGATTTTTTTAAATGAATGAAAGAAGGCCCTTTTTTTTCAAAGAGCTTATAATGAGTAATAAAGAAGACAAAGAGTAGAGATAAACACAAAGCTATAGAAACAGTTGAAATATTCTGCATCATATGTTCAGTACTGTATAACTGACTGGTTCCTATCTGGGAAGCAGAAACCACTCAAGGTTTTTTAAAAATGAAATTTAACCGAGACTTTGTTACAAAGATTGGAAGGGCTAAAAAAGCAGAAGGGAGAAGAAGAGTGCTAAAGAAGCAAGACGTCAGAGGCTGCTAACACCCCTGCAGTGGAGCACAAGTTTGAATCGGATGTGATCCTATGAGAGACATTGTCCTAGTTTTTTGTGGCAGTGCCAAAAGAGAGGAGACTTCTTCAATTGCCCTGGCAGCAGTTGTCAGAAACTGAGGCACTACCACACTGCAAGAGCCAGGAGCAGGAAGCTTCTTTCTCCCTTCCACCTTCTAATCTTCAGCTAGTTCTTCCTAGCGGAAGCATCTAACATGAAGCCAGTGAGGCAGGAAGCCCAGCCCCAGCAGTACAGAGTAGAGCATAGAAAGTGGGCTATGCAACATAGAAATATCAAGTGAATGACTGGCATGGGTTACAATAGAGGTTTTAATGAAAAGCTCTGGCAATCACAATACTGAACCAAATAGTTCTTCCCTAGAAGAGAAAGAAGGTATATCAAGCCAGTGTCTGTTGTAGATAGATAGTTTAGCATGCATGCCAACCTCTTTTGAGAAAGCTAACTGCATTTCCCAGATTCTCTTGAAACTAAAGTTGTAGCTATAATTTAGTTTCCTGGATAGAAAGAGTCAAATCATGTCAGAGGGCGTGTTTGAAGCATCCATTTTGTCTGTGCAAAATCATACCTCATAGATCGCTCTGGAACCAAGAATTCTAGCTTTAGCTTTCTGTGGTCCTGGAGTCAATGTGGTTGCTGTAGCTACCTGATTACCAGCTTTCTGATTGTGATGATCAGTCCCTTTGAAGGGCCAATCTGCACTGTGGTTCCGGGAGTCACTGCTAGTGGCTCAGCCTAGAATCTACTGCTTCAGTCTTTCGATTGCAAGCAGAAATGATGAGAATCAGTCCTTGACCTCAAGAAGCTCAGATCCTAGTGGGGGAAAGACAGATAAGCCAGGTAAAATTCAACATGGTTCTGTGCTTTCTTCGAGGCATGTGTATAGTGGAGTTTGTAAAAGTTAATTAAGAGCAGGAAAATCTGTGAGTAGTTGCCATAGGAGTCTACCTACAGCTCTCCCTACACTCAATCCAGGCTACCTAATTACGTTACTCTTCTTGGCCCAGGTTTTCCTTTGCATACTGAAATTATTGAGGATTTCGTAGTGTGTATGGATTCAACTTTTGCCAAAGTTTGTTTTCTTGCTAAAATTGAGTTGCTTATTGGGTAAATTTCATGAATTAAATTACAATTTCCCATTGACATTATCCAACCTTTATGTCATTCCCTTTATGTAGTATTTACTCTACATGTTACTCCTTCTGCTGGTCAGGCCTGCATTATGCATCTGGACAAATCCTTTGAGAAGTTTGCTCCTTTGGGTCAATAGTTTGCTCAGACTGCCATTAGACCATGAGATTCTGAAGAGTAAGGCCACGTCTAACCACCTGTATATCCTTCATGCCTAGGATAGTGTTTGATACATAGTAGTCACTACAAATAGGTATATTGCAATGTCTAGTATATTTTCCATTGATTTGCTTGCCAGTTTAGAGAATTAGGTATGTTTGATGCCACCCCTAAGAACAAAGTATTGTTCTGTGCTTCATCAGGGATCCTGACGAATATCTAGAAAGATAAGAGGCTGAAGCCAGAGAATTTGTCTGTGGCAGAGAAGAGTCAGCAAAAGCCTCATGTTAGAGCACTCAGGAAGGAGGGAAAGTAAGCACACCAGCTTACTTTCACTGATGGGCAAGTCTGAAGCTAATGTGAAAGCTGTGTTCTATCAGCCCTGTTTTTTACTGCCTTCCTGAAAATGGGTCACCCAGGATCACAAACTAATGACAGGCATAATGAAGTCAAAAGCTGTAGGCAAATCCAGCCTTTAATTGGGACAAGAGCAAAGGTTCCTATTCAGGCTTTGATCTATAAATAGTATTTCTCTCCACAGAGTCTCTAGATACTGATGATGCTGGTTTACAACTCCCTCCTTAGCAGATATTCAGTATAATTATTCTATGTTGCTAACTCAAAACAAAACCATGTATTATCTAGCTCAGAATAGGTTATTCATTTGTGAAATGTGAGACATTTAACAAGAACCTTATCAAATGAAAGACCACCCCAGCCCCATATAAAGGTGAGCAAAGGATATTAGATACACTACTAAAATCCATGCCTAGATGAGTCAGACAAGAAGAGAGCTTTAAATTTGGACTGTATTGTCTGGGCTCCTTAAAGGATTTTTTTAAAATAAATTGCTCTTCTTTTGATTCCATCTATTTTTCTGAAAAAATTCACCTTTCACACCATCTTCCTGAATGGATTTTGCTGAGGCATTTTTCATCACATTTAAAAAAAAAGAAAAAGTCCATGGGAGAAATTTCTCTCAGTCTTGGCATCAGCACTTCCCCTTCTTCCAAGCCAATTGGTTTGTTTTTATCTCATGGGCATCATGAATTCTTTATCTGATTTTTGTGTTACTTGATAGAAAAGCAATTTTATGTCTCTGAGGAGAGACAGGTCCAGGTGGTGCTGGCAGCTCATTTCCTCCTCCCTGGAAGTGAGCAGACTCAGCAGATCTGAGTTAACTTGACAGACACAGAAGCTGGTCCAAGCCGCTGAGTTCCTAAGGTTACCCCACACAATAAAAATGTAAAATGTACAGTGTTGCAAGGCAGGATTCCTTTCTACTAGAATATGGGCCACAGTGTACCCAGGCTACCTGATGAGCCTAAGCCATGGAATAATGAGAATTTGGGAAATAATTGGTGATCCATTACATCCCTGTATTAGTTTGTTCTCACACTGCTATAAAGAACTACCTGAGACTAGATATTTTATGAAGAAAAGAGGTTTAATTGACTCACAGTTCCATAGGCTATACAGAGGCTGGAGGCCTCAGGAAACTTACAGTCATGGTAGAAGGTGAAGGGTAAGCAAACACGTCTTACCATGGTGCAGCAGGAGAAAGCAGGAGAGAGAGCAAAGGGAGAAGTGCCACACATATACTTTTAAAACATCAGATCCCATTTAAACTCACTAACAGGAGAATAGCAAGGGAAAAATCCACTCCCGTGACCCAATCACCTCCCACCACGCCCCTCCTCCCACATGTGCGGATTACAATTAGAGATGAGATTTGGGTGGAGACACAGAGCCAAATCATATCACCCCCTGCTTGTAAATTTTTTTTTTTCTTAATAAACTCCTTTCTAGGTCTTCTGGAGGTGTGTATTTGAAATCTCATTGCCCACATGTAGAAAATATATAGGATGCTAGGACTTCCTTCTTTGTAATTTAATTTTTTGTTAATTTACTCACATGATTTAAAACTCAAAATATATTAAAAGTTTAGCATGAAAATTTCCCTTTCATCCTTATCCTCCATCTTCCTAGTGCCCCCCCACCACAAAGGAAATTGTTATTATGTTGTTGTCTGTCCCTCCAGACTTTCTCGTATTCATACAAGTATATGCAAATATGTTTTTGTTTTTCCCATATTTTTTCCTCACATATTAGCATGTTGCAAAATTATTGTTCTGAGCTTTGACTTTTTTTCAATTAAAAACAAATATTTGAGAGTTTTTTAAATATTGTATGTAAGAACTTCTTTGTTCTTCTTTATGGCATTATAATAGTGCATTGATGTGCTATAATTTATAATTTAGTTAACCACTCTTCTATTAAAGGATGTATTAGTCCATTTTCACACTACTGATAAAGACATACCCAATACCAGGAAATTTACAAAAGAAAGAGGTTTAATTGGACTTACAGTTCCACATGGCCAGGAAATCTTCACCACCATGGCAAAAGGCAAGGAGGAACAAGTCACATCTTACATAGATGGCAGCAGGCAAAGATAGAGAGAATGAGAGCCAAGGGAAATGAGTTTCCCCTTATTAAACCATCAGATCTCATGATACTTATTCACTATCAAAAGAACAGTATGAGGGAAACCCCCTATTCAATTATCTCCCACCAGGTCCTTCCCACAACATGAAGGAATTATGAGAGTATAATTCAAGATGAGATTTGGGTGGGGACACAGAGCCAAACTATCTCAGGGGACACTTATGTGGTTTCAAATATTTTGCTATTACAACAGTATTTTAATAAACAATCCTGTAAGCTAATTCTTCACAATTGTGCAATTCAGTCTATAAAACAAATTTCTAGAAGGAAATTTGCAGAAATTTACTTTGTTAATTTCTAGAAATTTTTATAGTTATATTTTCTAGATAGATCTATAATTTATTTAAGATTTACAACAGTTCATGGCATCAAAGAGTGGTCCAAACTACTTTTTCCAGTAATTCCACAGCCACGATTTCTTAAAATAGGAGTTGCTTGGTGAAAGGATGTATACTTTTATACTTTTGATAGCTGAAGCAAACTGCATTCCATTTGGGTTATAACAAAGTATATCCTCATCAGCAACATGAGAGTAGCTGCATCCCCACATGCTCAGCAAAATATGTTTGTGGATTTTTTCCAAGCTATAAGGTAAAAAGGGGTATCTTGATAGAGTTTTAATTTTAATTTCCATTTCTCTGATTATAATTGAGTTGGGGCAATTTTACCTTTTCAACGAACTCTCCATTCATATCCTTTTACTGTATTCTTATTAGGTTTATTTGTCATTTTCTTTTTTGTTGTTTGTAGAAGTTTTTATATATTAATAACAACCCTTGTCTTAATCATGAACTGCAATTATTTTTGTCTCTTACTTACTTTTGATTCTGTTTATAGATTTTTGTTGCAATGCTTTTTTAATGTAGCTGAATGTGTTAATTTTTTTTAATGGCTTATGAATTATTTGTTAGAGTTAGGAAGCCCTCATCCATGCCAGTAGTACAAAATAATTCTCCCATTTTTTGCATTATAAATATAGTTATATTTTCTAGATAAATATATAATTTATTTGAGATTTACAATAGTTTATGGCATGAAACGAGTTCAAACGGATTTTTCAAATAACTCCTTGGCCAACATGATTTCTTAAACTATCTTTTTCCCAGTTATTTGAGGTACCACTTTTATTATATTCTAAATTTTCATATGTATTTGGCACTACTACTGAATTTTCTATTGTGAGCCATCGATCTTTCTTTCATTTCTGGCACTGGGATCACACTCTTGCAATTAATGAGGTTGTATAATATTTTACTACCTGGTAGGGCTAATTGCCCCTTATTTCTACTATTTTGGGGGTGTTGGCACAGAGTCTCACTCTGTTGCCCAGGCTGGAGTGCAGTGGTGCAATCTGGGCTTACTGCAACCTCTGCTTCCCGGGTTCAACCTCTGTTTCCTCCCTCAGCCTCCTGAGTAGCTGGGATTACAGGGGCCTGCCACCTGCACAGCTAATTTTTTGTATCTTTAGTTGAGAAGGGGTTTCACCATGTTGGCCAGGCTGGTTTTGAACTCCTGACCTCAAGTGATCTGCCCATCTCAACCTCCCAAAGTGCCAGGATTACAGGCATAACCCACCACACCTGGCTTATTTCTACTATTTTTTTAGAGTTTTCTTGAGTTTATTTTAGCTTTCGTGTCATTTAGTCTACTTCCCAAAACAAAAATCCTATCCATATTATGAGGCAATCACATTAAATTGTGAAACTTAGGATGTTGAGTTTTCCTATTCAAAAATATGCTATGCCTTTTATTTGTTCAAGGCGTCTTTTGTGCCCTTCAAAATGTATTTTAAATGTTGCTTCATATGTGTTTTGCATATTTCTGACCAAGTTTTTTTACTGGATAACTTTGTCTCTATTATTAAGTGGGCCTTTTCATCTATTACATGTTATAAGATACTGTTTTACATATTAAAGTTATCAGTTTCTGTTTAGTAATTTATACCCCATTACCCTACCACATTCCTACTGTTTGTAATAGTTCTTCCGTTAATTCTTTGGAGTTTACTGAATACGCAATTGCCTAACTTGCAAATCCTGATAGTTTAACCAGCAGCTTTCCAACTCTGTACCTCAACTTTCTTTCTGTTGTCTAATGTCTTGGTTAGTATTTGCATAACAATGTTAAATAACAACAATGGTAGTAGATATTCTCATCTTCTTCTTACCTTTTACAGGAATGTTTTTCTGTTTCCACACTAAACATGATGCTGGCGCTGGGATCAAGAAAGATATATCTTACCATGTTAAGGAAATACCTTCTCATATTTATTGAATAATATTTCTTTGTTAAAAGATAGAACTGGTGTTGAAAGTTATCAAATGCCATTTTGGTATCTGTATAAATAAGCACATGGGTTTCTTTCTCCTTAGATTTGTTATTATAATTAAGTATATCACTAGATTTTCTAATTTGAAACTTAGAACAAACCATATTGATTATGCTTTATTATTTCAAGTACTGCTGGATTTTATTTGCTAATATGTTATGCTTACTTTATGAAAATAATTTAGAAATTTTCATTCTTAGCCCATGCTTTGAAACTGTTTAAGTAGCAATAGAATTATCAGTTCTTAAATATTTGTTTGTTTGTAGGGATGAAATCAAGCTGTTTTGATTTTCTGTGCCTCCTGATTTAGGCTTTAAAAATGCTTTCTTCTGAGAAAATTATCCGTTTCATCCACATTTTCAAATTGATTTGCATGTAATTGAGTAAAGTAGTCATGATTCTTTACAGTTCTTCTGTTTCTAAGGTGGATTTCTTTATCTGTCCTGATTCATCTGTTTGATTAGTCTTCTGTAGAAGAGTTTCCTCAAGCAGGTATCTAGATGGTATTTCCTCTGTATCTTTATATATCTTCTCTGGAAAGAAGTGGTATTTTGGCAGAGAGTAGTACTTTTGGGTCTCAGAGTTGCTGTCCTTTAAGCCTATATTCTAGATGTTCTGTGGATGTCATTCTATAATCTTTTCTTTCCACATTGTGTATGAGAAGTTCAATACTTTTTCCTTTGAAAACACCTTGCACTTTCTGTCTGGAAGATTGTAAGACTGTTATTACACCCTTGGAATTTAGGAATGATATTGGGATGACCTGATATAATGAGCTTGCCAATCTGCAAAATGACTTCTTTAGTAAGCTCTGGGGAATTTGTGTTTTCTTTTTGTTTATTATGGCTCCTCCTCTATATAACCCTCTTCTTTCAGAAATGCCTACTATTCATACATTAGATCTCCTAGATGAGTCCTTCAAAGCTTTTATAGTTTCTTCATGCTTTCCAAATATCTAAAAAATTGTCTTCCAAGCCACAAATTTTGGCCTCGTCAGTGGCCATTTTCTCTTCAATTTATCTAAGACAGTTTGTATATTAACCCCAGAACTTAATATAAAAGAAAATAGATATGTAAATAGATATATATGATAATTATGGATAATAATAAAGTGCTATGAAAACATTTTTAAAAATTAAAAAAAAAACATTGCGTTTTAGAATAAAAAGTTGTTTGTGGTCTAATTAGATATCTGTAAGAGTTCCTACATTTTTACCAAGAGTGAGGAAAGAAGAGTTCAAGCTATTGTTTGCTTCCTCCCCAGTTCTTTTCACTAGATAACACCTAATCTAGTTGTTCTGCTTGTTTTCCTTCTCGGAGGCTAGTGGGTTTCTTGCATGCATTGTTATTTTTTCTCACATATTCTTTGGGGTTTGGGCCCAGCTGCCAGGTCACCTTAAAAGAAAACAAAGTTCTAGATGGAAAGCATGGTGAGCTCCAGGCAGAAGTTGTCATCCCCTGCTGATGCACCAGGGGGTAGCGTCTCTCTCTTTCTCTCTTTCTCTTTCTCTTGTTACCCAACCTTCTTTTTCTTCTTCTTTTTTTTTTTTTTTTTTTT
>NW_016107439.1:5673333-5677086 GCF_001604975.1 Cebus imitator | reverse complement strand
ACCCAAATAGTGATTTTTTTAATCCCTTACACCCCTCCCAGGCTCCCACTTTGGAGTCTCAAACATTCCTTATACCACTCTCTATGCCTTTGCCTACCCATCGCTTAGCTCTCACTTATAAATGAGAACATGCAATATTTGGTTTTCTGCTCCTGAGTTACTTCATATAGGATAACGGCCTCCAGCTCCATCCAAGTTGCTGCAAAAGACATTATTTTATTCTTGTTTATGGTTGAGTAGTATTCCATGGTGTATATATGCCACACTTTTCTTATACACTCATCAGTTGGTGGACACTTAGGTTGGCTCCATGTATTTGCAATTGTAAATTGTGTTGTGATAAATGTATGCATGCAGTCTTTCTTATATAGTGACTTCTTTTCCTTTGAGTAGATACCCAGTAGTGGGATTGCTAAATCGAATTGTATTTTTTAAAAGTCAAAAAACAATAGAAGTTGTGAAAAGAAAACGTTTATGCTCTGTTGGTGGGAATGTAAATTAGCACAACATCTATGGAAAACAGTATGGTGATTTCCCAGCCCACCTTTTTAACTTCCCCACATCCCCTTAAAGCACCGAAATGACAGAAGTTCCTCCAGTCACACGGGTGGTAACAGCCTTCCTTCTTTAGTAAGCCCAAGAGCCACTGCACCCAGCAATCTTCTTTTATCTCACTGTTCTAATCACCACCCAAGGACTCCATGCCACCAGTCCCTAGGTTCTCTCTAGCAGCTAAGGGGGGAAAATCTCATGATGCCATTGTCCACTGCATCCAGACAGGGCTGAGAACTCACATTCCCCAGATACTACTTCCTGCTGGGCTTAGGAGAGGTAACCCGTGGTTGAATTGAAATTGGAAAGGAAGGAATCTTGCTTGAACCTTAGCTGTCATATTGCCACTAACCATTTCAATTTAGAAAGGAGTTTCATATTCTAGTATTCTAGAATCCATGAGTGGGATCCATGATCTTCTGAAATTGTCATTGATTTCTATCTATCTATCTATCTATCTATCTCTATCTATATTTTTCTCTGGGTTTTATTGGCAGGTTTTTATCAATTTCTCAAAGAGATGTTTAGAATCAGTATTACAGAATCATACGCAAACTTGGTTTAAATCCCCAATATGTCAATTAGTTCCATGTAGGTTATTCTAAGTCCAATAGAAAAGAAAGTATCCATCTTTCAGACACTGGTGATTATATCTGGATGTAAGTATATTCTATTTCTGTGTCTACACTTGGGTCATTGTAGAATGGCTTACTGGATATGGAAGATTGCCCTTTGGAAAGAGGACAAGTTCCTAGACCTAGAAGGAGAGGACTGAAAGAGAAATAAAATAAACTGAAGATATTACAATAAACAATAACCTCATAGAGCATCAAATGGTAACAAATATAAAACAGTTGTGAGTTTAATGAGTTCAGAAATAAGAATTCAAAAAAGAACTTTCTGAAGAGAAGTTAGAAAAGTTTAAAGCAGTAAAGTTAAGACAGCTTTGTTTTCTTTTTTGAAAGGGGAGTGGGGAAGAATAGCTTAAAATGTCTTACATTCTTGCAAGGACAAGTTGACCCTTTGGCACCTGGCATTAAACTTCTAAATATCAAATATATTACTTTTTATCTCTTGAAAAGGTATGACTTGCTTTAATCAGAAGTAGGTCAGGATGATGTCCACTACAAAGAGCTTTATACAGTTACCTTTGAAACACTAGCCCTAGCAATTCTAATGGAAAAAAGATTTTATGCATTTTTATTTGAGGTGAACATAAATAGAAAATGAATTTGGAAAGATCTTCTTTGTCTATAGCTTGTAGAAAGAAGAAAATGTGGTCTTAAAGTATGTCTTAAATTATTTTTAGATTTTTAAATATATCCATGCATTCCTTTTATGCAAGTTACTCTTACACATAATGATAAGACCACCAGCTAGACCACTGCCAGGTAGGAGCAGAGTGGAAAGAGAAAGAGATGAGGCCATCAACACAGGGCCTTCATACTCAAGACCTGACACCAGAGCTTTCTATTACAATCTACAGTTCCCTACACACTCCCCTAAATTAACTAAAGCTCATTCTCATAAGTACGAAGATATAAAAAGCATTATCAAGAATTTATATAGTCCTAAGACTTTTACCCATATATTTATAATAATATTACTATAATCAAAGGATATGAACAGAAGCTTGCCAAATTTTCTAAAAGAAAGAGATTTTTTAAAATGTCTTAATCATGTAATGGCTATATATAAACTTGGTCTTTCATTACACTTTATTTCTTTACACTTTCTGTTATCTTCTTAACAAATATGTGCTCAATTATTATTACATGCTGTGTTATTGTTGTTGTCAAATAGCACATAGCCAAAGCCATGTCCAGGCACCTAGAATTCAGCCATCCTCCAATTTAGCCAAGGAATCCACGTTAGTAGATACCATAAGAATAATTTGCAGCAGTGACATCAGATATCACTAAATGATCCAGAGCTTATGTCCACTAAAACCAGATGCATCCATTTTCTCAATGCAGCTACTACCAAATCATCAGACAAGCACTCCACATGAGACCTGCATACCACCCTAATTTAAAGCAATGCCACCTTACCACTCTTTTGCTGGGAATTTTTCCTCTAGCTCCCAGGTGGTCTTCAAAATGATTTCCTGAACTGTATTTAATCATGCTGTGTGTCTTGGTTTCAGATGGCTATACCACTGATGACATTGAGTTTTACTGGAATGGAGGAGAGGGGGCAGTAACTGGTGTTAATAAAATTGAGCTTCCTCAGTTTTCTATTGTTGACTACAAGATGGTGTCTAAAAAGGTGGAGTTCACAACAGGTGAGGATGTTTCCCCCAAAATATACTAGGGTTGCTGTGAAAGGAAGAAGATGATTCCAACCAAATGATGGTCTGATTACTTGTCTTTTGTTTTTCAACTCAGGAGCATATCCACGACTGTCGCTAAGTTTTCGCCTAAAGAGAAACATTGGTTATTTCATTTTGCAAACCTACATGCCTTCTACACTGATTACAATTCTCTCCTGGGTGTCTTTTTGGATCAACTATGATGCATCTGCAGCCAGAGTCGCACTAGGTAATGTATTCGCAGCACTGCAGAGAGCTAACAGGTTTGACTTTCAAACAAATAACCAATATCAGAAATTATAGGCAAGGGCTTTCTTACAGCAAGCCAAAGAATTAGATTACCATAAGAGTTCCTGAATATAAAACATCTAAGTGTAGGCGTATCTACAATGACTATTTTATAATGTACTGTCTTTTTAGCAATTTACCAAAACAAACAAAAATCTTGGAATATGTCTAGCACTACTTAAGTGTCTCATGGAATAAATTTTTAAATTCTCAATACACGAATTTTTGCTAACTTTGGGACGATTTCCCCTTTAATCCCTGCTTTTAAAAGTGAAGAACATATACAATGCACTATTTTCAAATGAATTTAGGGAACGCTAAACCTTGTGAATAATAACAAGCTGTCAGTTGCTGAGAAATACTATCCTTTAAATACTAACTAAAATTAAATCATATCAAGCTGAGTCTCCTTTAAATGGAGCTTATTACACTTGAATAAGGCACAGACAATTCATCAGCTATATTAATAATCTAAGTTCAAGACAGAATAAAAATGATTTCCTTCTTGGAGGAACAAAATTTAGAACTAATCCTGCCATGGCTAAGCAAGTGCTGAAAGCTGAAAGGCTATATTTGAGACTTTTTTTTTTTTTTTTTTTTTG
>NW_016107439.1:5648790-5673209 GCF_001604975.1 Cebus imitator | reverse complement strand
CACCATGTTGACCAGGATGGTCTCAATCTCTTGATCTCATGATCCACCCGCCTCAGCCTCCCAAAGTGCTGGGATTACAAGCGTGAGCCACTGCACCTGGCCTATATTTGAGACTTTAAGGATTCCTTGGAAGGTTAGAATGTGTTTTCAGCCGCTTATCAATCTTTGAACAGTCTAAGATTAAAGAAGGCAAACAAATAATAGTATCATACATATGTACCTGCATATATTACTTGAACATGAATGTTGTTATGTCTATATGCTACACTTAAGAAAAGACAGTGGATGATGTCCACAGCAGAGAATAATAACTAGTAAATGTATGAATTGTGGTTCTCTTTACTCTTCTATCCTCAAAGCTAACACTATTTTGATTGGAGATATTAAAGATGTCAGCATATAAAGGTGCTTGTTTAAGCTATTCTTTGGACTGTAAAACCTGAGATATTTTAAAACACACATAATTTAAAATGGCATTCATTTACTAACACTTTTCACTTAAAAATGTAAAACAAGGAGAAGAAGAAATGCAATTGGTGATTTTGTAAGTGACTCATTCATTTCCGTGAAGCACATTAGCTAGAGTTATATTAGGTGAAATTTAAAGGTTTTTTTCAAAGAAGTGAGAAAGGCCACTCATTTTGTCATTTTATGTCAGTCCAGCACAGTAGAATTTATTACTGATCTGAACCACTTTAATTTTTTGTATGGCAGTCCTGACCTCCTACTTTACCTGCTCTTCTAAAAGTTGAATAGTCAAAACTGGGAATATATGTCTAGAATAATCTGATTAGCAAATGAATGCAAAACTATTCTTTACCTTCATTTCAGTTTGCTACCTTCCATTCCCTTTGGAAGTTTTTCTTTGTCTTTACTATCCACTTCACACTTTCTGACTTTATTTTTAAGAGTTGCTATCAAATTTTAGATTTTGCCTTTTCATCTCGTTGCTTATTTTAAATGCTATTGTGGAACATCACTGTGCTTTTTTGACCCTAGCTGGGTAATCTAAAACAAAATAACCAATCTCAGAATTTCTGTTTACCCAGTTATAAAATCAGAATAATATATACTCCCTATCATTTTCAGGTTGTTATGACAGCCATATAAGGATAATTTATAACTGCAAGTGTTAAAACTGTACAACACCATACCAATGTATAATATTAGTATTGCAGCACAAATGTCTACACTAGGTTCCAACTTCTTTTTCACTCTTGCTTTTCACAATTATGACTTCATCATCACCATCAGCAACACAAAATGTTTACTATACAGCCACACAAATATTATACTATTAAGAATGCTACATTTAACAAAGTAAACAAAACAAAATCTGCCTTTTATGAGCTTATAGTCTTAAAATTCTTTAACAAATCCAAGATCAATTTTTAAGAAGTTGTTTTCTGACATCAGGGAACTAACTCGTCCTAGATTCTAGAACCAAGAAAATAGAGAATATTTGAAATAATGAAGCAACAAGACTAGAACAAATGTAAAATATACATATATCAAGTACTTGACACAAATTATGAAACTTCTCGTGTTTCTTCTTTTGGTAATGTTTTGCTATGAATGACAATTATTTTCAAATTCAATACTGAACTTGGGTATCCTGTAGATTCATGGAAGGAAGTAGATCTCAAACTAGTCACCAGCTTTCAATTTGGAAGAGCTGCTATAGGGATTAGTGTCACAAAGACAGATTTAGGAGCACAATGAATGAGATGCTGTGAAAAGGAAGAAGGAAGATGTGGCCACGTAACAAAGTGAGAGACATTCAACAGTAGGATTTCAATGGGATTTTGATCTGCTTTTCCATCTGCTTTTCTTTTTATTTTGTGCAATTAAAAAAAAATGTTTTCTTGAACTCCTAACCTCAGATGATCCACCCACCTCAGCCTCCCAAAGTGCTAGGATTACAGGCGTGAACCACCAAAATGGGGGAGGGACGGGGGCGTGGGGAGGTGGGGAGAGAGAGCATGGGGAGAAATGCCAGATATAGGTGAAGGGGAGGAAGGCAGCAAATCACACTGTGATGTGTGTACCTATGCAACAATCTTGCATCTTCTTCACATGTACCCCAAAACCTAAAATGCAATAAAAAAAAAAGAAAAGAAAAATAACTAAAAGAGTATAAGTGGATTGTTTGTAACACAAGGGATGAATGCTTGAAGGGAATGGATACCCCATTTTCCATTATGTGATTATTATGCATTGCATGCCTATATCAAAATTTCTTATATAGCCCATAAATATACTTATCATGTTCCCATAAAAAATAAAAATTAATGAAAAACAAAAAAAAATGTTTTCAACCCTTCATTAACTACACATTCTGTTTTACGATTCATTAATGGACTATGTAGGGAGGCTGATGCCTTGTCTTTCAAAATATCTGCCCTTTTTGCCCAGTGGTTTATCATGCTACTGTGATTACTCAGAGACACCATAAGGAAATGGCATCTGCCCTCTCCGTCTTGTAAAAGGAACTCAATAGTGGCGCCCTTAATTAAGCATTGTCTTTCTCTTTCACAGGAATCACGACAGTGCTTACAATGACAACCATCAGCACCCACCTCAGGGAGACCCTGCCAAAGATCCCTTATGTCAAAGCGATTGATATTTATCTGATGGGTTGCTTTGTGTTTGTGTTCCTGGCTCTGCTGGAGTATGCCTTTGTAAATTACATCTTCTTTGGGAAAGGCCCTCAGAAAAAGGGAGCTAGCAAACAAGACCAGAGTGCCAATGAGAAGAACAAACTGGAGATGAATAAAGTCCAGGTAAGACATTAAATATTCCTAAATACATTCTTGGTAAATTTACCAGCAGTATGATGCCCGGGATCTCATAACTTAACAACAATTAATAAAATATTATTTGATCTTTAATAACACTCAACCAAGCCTTCACTGTACATATTCGGGGACTGAGGAATGAAGAAGTTAGATTGAGGATTATATTGATTAATAATATACCCTGGAACTCAACCCCAAGTCCATTATAATTTATTCTAAACTAGTTGTAAAAGTATATGTAAAATAATAATGCTAGATTTGCATGGTAAGTAAATGAGAGAATATACTCTGCACTGCTAAATGCAGATGAGGTGATGCAGCACAATGGGTATAACCATAGACTGAAATTAAACTGCCTGGTTTTGATTCTCACCTACTAACTTTGCAGCTTCAGCCAAATCAACCTATATAAGTCTTTATCTAACCTTTTCTTTCAGTGTCCCCATCCATAAAATGGAGATTATGATAGTATATCTATCTCACAGAGTTGTTATAAGAACTGAGATTTTTTTCATTGGTATATTTTATAACCTGTGGTCTCATTGGATGGAACTAAATTTAAATTAATGATTTGTTCAGTTTTTAAAAACATTTCTGTAGCCTCTACCTCTGAGCCATTTTCACTGAAATCAATTTACCATTAAGTACATGGAAATGTGTATCTACCACAAATTGTTTTAAGACAGCACACAGGGTGACAACTCACGTATTTGTTCATGTAGGCACTGTTCTAGGCATTTGAGATGCTGATATGAATGAGACAAAATTCCTCAGTGTCATGGAGCTTAGGTTCAAACATGAGAAGACAGGCAACAAAGACAAACAAATATTAAAAGGGTAATTTTAGGGACTAGTAAGTGCTAAAAAAGAAAATAAAACAGTGACTCATGCTTGTAATCCCAGCACTTTGGGAGGCTGAGGCAGGTGGATCGCTTGAGCCTAGGAGTTTGAGATCAGCCTGGGCAATATGGCAAAACCTCATCTCCACAAAAAAACATATAAATTAGCTAGGCATTGTGGTGTTTGTCTCTAGTTTTAGCTACTTGGGAGGCTGAGATGGAAGGATAGCTTGAACCCAGAAGGCAAAGGTTGCAGTGAGCAGAGATTGCATCACTGCATACCAGCCTGGGTGACAGAGTGAGACCCTGTCTCAAAATAATAATAAAAAACTGAAAAGAAAAAACAGGAAAATGGAGTACTGGACAAGAGAGTATTTGAGTCAGATTTAATGGAGCAGGACACTTTGGTATGACTTCTCTGTGGAATTACCATTTGATCTGAGACCTACGTGACGAGAGGCAGCTAATATGCATTGTCTGTTCTAGGCAAAGGAAACAGCAAGTGTGTAGGCTCTGAGGCAGGAATTCCTGTGTGTTTAAGAACTGAGAGAAGACTGATAGAGCAAGAGCATAGTAGTGAGGGAGAAAGCAAAGTAGTATGAAATGTGGTTCGATCATTAAGCAGAGGCCAAATTATAAGTTTTCAGGGTGTGTCGTTATACTCTCAGTAGGACAAAAGTCTGGACAAATACTGTTTGAAAAATTAGCAAAGGAAACTTAGAGATTCAGCCAAGTGGTTAAAATTCAAAGGAACACATCACTTAAACTTCTACCTTTGTATGAGGCACTATGTTCAGTGCTAAGCTAAGGGGAGAGAAGCAGACATGATAATTCGCCCTCAAGAATCTTCTCATCTTATGGTGAAAGAAGGTTATACTCACATGAGGTGATTGTAAAATGAGACAAGACAGTTAGTTTGAGGTGTATACCTGAAAAGAAAGTAGCTTCTCATGGTCCGATTGTAACCATACCAGCTTCAAATGTTTTTTGGGAGGTCACCTCTTTTCCATTCCCATCCTCATCTTAGTTGCCTTCCAAACATACTAGTTTATCCTCTGCACAACTTGGAATGTGTGTTAATTTATAAGTCATGAGGGAAAACCCTACCTAAAGAAAGTGGAATAGGTTCAGTGGTGGGAAAATTCAGAAGACATGAAATGGATGGATACTCAAAGATAAGTAGAATTTAGGAAAGCATATTGAAGAAAGCAGGGCCCTTCCGTTGGTAAAAAGCAATATTCTCTAGAGAGAGTAATTAAATTGAAACAGGAGAGTTCCCTGATCCCCCTCACAAGACATATGACAGGGATGTGGCTCCTCTGTTGGGCTGCCTCACACTCAAACTCCTTATGGGAGGGGGAGCATGCTGACGGGCAGGTGCGGGAGCCAGGGCAAGCACTTTTGGGCTCTCACCCCTTGGTAGCATCTAGAGGTGGGTGCCTGCAACTCCGAAGCCCCAACAGGTACCTTACAGTGCTCCTTTAGTTCTGCATCTGGAGACAGCTTAAGCGTAGCCAGCTCAGTGCCTTTGTGGTACCTAGGTTCTTGTCCAAAGTCCAGGAAGAATCGGGACATACGGACAAATCGAAGGATGATAAATGTGGGGGACCTTATTGCCAGAAGGAGGTGGCTCTCAGTGAGATGGACGGTGAGCTGTAAAGGGGCTGGAGTGGGAAGATAATCTTCCCCTGGAGTTCCGCCATCCCACAGCCAATCTCTTCGACCATCCCCAGTCAAACTCCTCCCGATGTTCAGACACTCCTCTTCTCTCCTCTGCTATGACAGTTTTTTGCTCCTTAGCTCTTTTCCTGATGGAGCCTGGGGTTTGGGGTTTATATGGGTACAAGACAGGATGGGCCAAAAGGCAATATTTGGGCACTAAAACAGGAATCCCTGTTCCATTTAGAGCTGTGGGTTTCTATGCGTGAGGGTGGGGCCTTTGCCAGGGAAACACCCTCTTCTTCCCAGAATTTTCCTGTCTCTGTCTCCTGTCCCTATCAAAATGAAAGGTCAAGCAAGCTGGAATCCATGTATTCAGATAAAACAAAAAGACTGTAAAACAAACATTAAGCAAACACTTTAAGGTTTTGATTCCACGCTAGGATATCAGATAAATTTTTTAAGATAATAAAGGTGAATAAAGGCAGGAGGAAAGCTTGTGTCATGTCAGATCTAGATGTATAAGCCCTGAAGGGGACTTCATGACTGGCTAATAAATACATAAAATGTTCGCATTTGACTGACCTTTATTTCATAAGCAGGCTGTTTGAGTAACACTGGGCTTAAATGTTGTAGGAATTCCTTGGCTCTCAAATCAGTAAATTTTATTTTTGATAAACTGACTTTTTAAATTTTGAAGTAAAGGAGAAAGAATTGAGAAATTCCTCAACTGTCAGGAGACAATGCTTAAAGGAGATTTTTTAAAAATATGTTTTTATTCATGGAAAGTTAGCCTAGAAACTTCACAAATGATTTCCACAGAAAAAGAGACATAATTACAACAAAATTCAAAAACAAATCATATTAAAACAAGACAGAGTACTTTGTATTAGGCTAATCCTCCTATTGATAGAAATAATAAACTGTAAACACACTTTTAAAAACCTGCTTTAAGACATGCAAGAATAACAAAACAAGCAAAAACTGAAAGAGAATCAACCTTCAAAAGAAAGAAACCACACTGAGTGAAATCCATGTTTATGCAGCTTTTCCCCTGAAGCCATGTCCCAGTCTAAGGGATGTCAGGCCCGCAAAACTTCATCAGAAACTGCAGTTGTATTGGCCTGAGGAGTCAGATCATGGAGTTTGATTCTTCCAGAGTTCCTGGAAATTTCAGAAGTGAGCCAAAAAAGAAACTCATCATCTGAGTGTAAACTTCCCCAGGTTGATCCCTGAGTTACAAATGTACAGGTTAAATACCAAGGAGCTCAGAAAGAAAAAATAGCTAGAAGCTGGGGGAAAGAAAAATGAACAGAAATTTTAGTTGCTGTCCACCATATAAAAGTCAGAGTTTGGAGTTTGAGTCCAGCCTATTGGGGAGTGTGGGGGTGGTAAGAACATTAGGCTTTCCTTAAAAATCTCAAAAGGCTTATACCTTAGGAGTAAAGGCTAAGTCATAAGAATAAGGGTTTCCCCTTGGGTTAAGGGAAAAACTAAAATAGGCTTACCCTAATAACACATAAAACTATGTCTCCACATATTCTGGGTGATATGTGAGGCATATACCTGCCTACCAAACCCAACTCAACATTCTTTGGGGAAGACAGCAGAATCTAGAGTCTCTATGGTGCATTGTTTAAAATATCTAATATATAGTAAAAACTTACTAGACATGAGAAGAAATAGGAAAATGGGATCATCAAGAAAAAAAGTTTGTCAATAGAAACATATGTGTAAAAGTCTCAAATGTTGGCCTAAAACATAATTAGTATAAACAACTATAATTAATGTATTTAAAAGTTCATAAGAAATAGCCCAAAACTGGAAACAACCAAAATATCCTACAATAGGTTAAACAAACTGTGGTATATTCATACTGTGAGTACTATTCCAATAAAAAAAGAAATGAACTCTTGTTACATGCAAAAACTTGGATGTCTCTCAAGGGCATTATGTTGAGTGAAAAAAAAGTTTTAAAGGTTTATAATACTGTATTATTCCATTTATATAGCACTCTTGAAATAACAAAATTATAGAGATGGAGAACAGATCAGTGGTTGCCAGAAGTTGGTGATGGTGGGGATGGGTGTGACTGATTATAAAGAAATAGTGTGAGGGAGATCTTTGCAATAATGGAAGAGTTCTGTATCTTAATTGGAATGCTTTGAATTTACATATGCAGTAAAATTACATAGAACCATACACACTTTATGCCCATGTCATTTTCCTGGTTTTGATATTATATCATAGTTATGTAAGATATAATCAATGGGAGAACCTGGGTGAGGGGTACATGGGGCCCCTCTGTGCCATCTTCACAACTTTTTGGGAATCTATAATAATTTCCAAATAAAAGGTTTAAAATAAAGTTAATAGAAAAAAATTGATACAGTGTATGAAGAGATGGGGAGTTTCAGAAGATAGTTGAAACTATAAAAATGGAACAATGGAAATCACAGAATTGAAATTTTAATTAGATGGATTAACATCACACTGTATAGAACAGAAAAAAGGGATTAGCGAAATTGAAGGTCATATTAGGCTTCTCTCAATTTCTCGATTGTAGCAGTTCTTACCATAAATGCTGCTACTCTGAGGATGCCCTAACAGACACCCTCTCTCTTGATTTATTATTTGGTATCTCTGCTTATTGTTATCATGGGATCCTGTGATTTTCCACAATAGGACTCCCGTGATAGTGAGTATGTTTATTTGTATAATTATCTTTTAACATCCCTTTCTCTTATTAGGCTACCGTTTCCCAGGTATACATCCCAGGGCCCTTGTCTATTATATTTATTGTTCTTTTCTCAATAGCTAAAGGGTAGATACCGAATAAGTACTTGTTGAATGAATGAATGAATGCTGGAGAGCCGTTCTCCATTTAAGATATTTTTAGAAACCACACAAGGCATTCAGTGTTATAAAATTCTTACATATTTATAATAAGTAGGAAAAAGAGACTATACTCCACTTCAGCTTCTGCTCTAGACTGTCTTACTGTTCCTATCATTTTTACTTTCAAAAAAGTATTTTAAGCATGCCTATATCGACCTCTGGTATTCTTTTTGAATCACAGTGTTGTATAGCATTACATGTAATCTTCAAAGGAGCATTATGGCTAAGATTTTGAGATGGCACTGTTCGTCTGGGGGGTGATGCCAGTGTTCATTGTCTCACGCCAAGGAAATCAAGGAAATGGACACACAAGGAGTGAGGTTAAGAGCAGAGGTTTAATAGGCAAAAGAAAGAGAAACACTTTCTCCTACAGAGAGAGGGGTCCCAAGCAGGTTTTCTGGTCTGTAATGAAATAAAAGGGGTTTTATAGTTGAGTTTGAGGAGGTGGTGTCTGATTTACATAGGGCATGAAAGATTGGTCAGACCAGGTTTTCCATTTGCATGAGGCTCAAAAAACTGGTTAGGGCTAGATGTGCCATTTGCATAATGTGCAAAAAAGCTAGCCACCCCACTCTAATTTTTTATTATGCAGGTGGGTTCTCTACCTGGCTGGCACCATGTTGCCTGCTTCTGTACTGTACATGGGGTGACAAAGAAAAGGGAAGATAGAGCCTTCATGTTGAACATACTTGTCTTCCAGGTAGCCCTTTTCTAATGGCACAGCTTCCAGCACTCACCCGTGCAAGCTTCCAACTTACTTCTCTATGTCTACAGTTTGATTTTTCAGGCTACTCTTTGTTAGAAAAGAAATGATTTGGGGGCTGCTTTTTGTTAAAAGAGAAATTCCACCAAGGACTCTGTTGCCCTTTCTATCTGTCTAAATAATTTCCTTCTATCTCCTGTATCAATTTTATAAACTTCTTCATATTTAGGTGGGAAAATAATACAGCTGCACCATCTCATACATGTTATATTCATTCCTGCACCTGCTTGGGTTTTGTAGTTCCTAACTTTCTTGTCCTCTTCTAAAAACAGAAGCCCAGACAGATAATATGTCAATAACAAAGCAAGGGGTTCTTTCGGGAGTTCTTGTAAAGCAGGCCTGGTAATGATGAAATCTCTGAGTGCTTGCTTGTTCACAAAAGATTTTATTTTTCCTTCGCTTACGAAGCTTAGTTTGACTGGATGTAAAATTCTGGGTTGAAAGTTCTTTTCTTTAAGGATATTGAATATTGGCCCCCACTCTCTTCTAGCTTGCAGGCTTTCTGCTGAGAGATCTGCTATGAGTCTGATGGGCTTCCCTTTATGGGTAACCTGACCTTTCTTTCTGGCTGCCCTCTGTATTTTCTCCTTCATTTCAACCCTGGTGAATCTGGCAATTATGTGCCTTGAGGTTGGTCTTCTTGAGGAATATCTTTGTGGTGTTCTCTGTATTACCTGGAGTCGAATATTGTCCTGCCTTGCTAGGTTGGGAAAGTTTTCCTGAATAAGCGCATTTTCTAGCTTGGATTGATTCTCTTCGTCACATTCAGGTATACCTATCAAGCGTAGATTAGGTCTTTTCACATAGTCCCATATTTCTTGGAGACTTTGCTAGTTCCTTTTTATCCTTTTTTCTCTAATCTTGTCTTCTTGTTTTATTTCATTAAGTTGGTCTTCGACTTCTGATATCTTTTCTTCTGCTTGATTGATTCGGCTGTTAAAACTTGTGCATAGTTCGCGAAGTTCTCGTGTTGTGTTTTTCAGCTCCATTAATTCACTTATACTTCTGTCTAAGTTGTGTATTTTTGTTAACATTTCATCAAACCTTTTATCAAAGTTCTTAGTTTCTTTGCATTGGGTTAGAACAAGTTCTTTTAATTCACAGAAGTTTCTTATCATCCACTGGAACAACCAGTATCAGCCTTTCTTAAAAATATCAAAAAGTAAAGAGCATCAACATAATCAAGAATTTACATCAACTAATAGGCAAAACAGCTAGCTAACATTAAATGGCAGTATTAAACTCACATATATTATTATTAATTCTAAATTTAAATCGACTAAATCCCCCAATCCAAAGACACAGACAGGCAAAAAGAAAGCTAAAACCCAACGGTATGCTGCATCCAGACCCATCTCACAAGCAAGGATACACAAATACTCAAAACAAAGGGATGGAGAAAGATTTACTAACCAAATGGAGAGCAAAAATAAATAAATAAATAAAAAGCAGGAGTTGCTTTAAAGCAACAAAGATCAAAAGAAGCAAAGAATGATATTACATAATGATAAAAGGATCAATGCAACAAGAAGAGCTAAAGATCCTAAATATATATGCACCCAATACAGGAATACCCAGATATGTAAGACTTATAAAGAGACTTAGACTCCCACACAATAATAGTGGGAGACTTCAACATCAATATTAGACAGATCAGTGAGACAGAAAATTAACAACGATATCTAGGATTTGAACTCAGATCTGGAACAAGTAAACTTAATTAACATTTATAGAACTCTCCATTTTAAATACACAAAATATACACTCTTATCAGTACACATCACCTCTATTTACAGGTTTAAATGAAATATTGGTTGCTGCTTGTTTGTTATTTTCTTCCCTCATTTTTTTTCATGTCTTTATTATTAAGCACAATTATAGGCATACCCATTTTTAGACTGCATTCTAGCCCGGGCAATAAAGCAACACCCCCGTTCTCTCTCCCTCTTCCTCTTTCTCTTTCTTCCTCTCCCTCCTTCATTCTTTTTTTTTTTTTCAAAAAAAAAAGAAAAACAAAGCAAGTATATTACTTCATCTGTTCAGTGTGTCGTTTCAGCCGTTACATTAATAATGCAAACTGTGTGGTATTTTAAGTTGCTACCGCCTGGTTAAACTCAAAAATATAAAAAAGACTATTAATTTTTTTTAATATAATGGTTGGATGATCCTCTACTTTTCGATGCATGTAAACAGTTACATTTAAATGACATCTGTGCTCTGGTCCCAGACAATTTTCATTTGAGGGATTTCCTCAGTATTTGCCTTGGTTCGCTGGAGCAGAGTGGCCCTGTTCAGTTATTACACATTACTTTTGATAGCTTTGGCCAGGCAGTCAGGTCAAGGGGTATTTGTACTGAAGCTTCAGGAGTGCTTGCTTTGTCTTGATTTATATTTCCTCCAGCCGCTCTGAAGCATCTTTTTATATCAGTGCAGATGCTAGATCCAGACATTAGGAGAGTTTCAACCTCTAAGGTGATAAAGACTGTAGATTCATAGGCCCCTCGGGCATCATTTGAAACTGGAGATAGTATTTAGAGTCTTGAAAGATAGATTTCACAGTACAACTAGGCCATAAGTAAGCTACCTCTGGGCCACTTTTATACTCATCTGGAACTTTTTCAGTTGTATATACTGACCACAATGCCTATCCGTTTGCAAATATGAGAAATGGCTGAAATGGTAGCTTGGGTGGTCTGTGAGCAGAGACCAATTCAAAGTCATTCGGTGTCACAGGGGACACCAGAGGAATCTGCCAAGGATTCATACTGTGAAGCCTGAGTATCCGAGACAGGTCTCAGCTAATTTAGAAAGTTTATTTTGCCAAGATTGAGGACATGTGCCCATGACACAGCCTCAAGAGGTCTTGTTGACATGTGCCCAAGGTTGTCAGAACAGTTTGGTTTTACACATTTTAGGGAGACATGAGACATCAATCAACATATGCAAGATGAACATTGGTTCAGTCTGGAAAGGAGGGACAACTCGAAGCAGGGAGGGGGCTTCTAGGTCATTGGTAGATGAGAGACAAATGGTTGTATTCTTCTGAGTTTCTGATTAACCTCTCCAAAGGAGGCAGTCAGATATGCACTTATCTCAGTGAGCAGAGGGGTTACTTTGAATAGAATGGGAGGCAGGTTTTCCCTTTTGCTTAGTGATTTTGGGGTCCCAAGATTTATTTTCCTTTCACATACCAAATATGCAGTTGCATCCCCAATAGTCAAGAAATCGATTTTTTTCCCCTTAGAATCGGATATTAGTATTGTGATTTGGCCTCTTCTCTCCCATTCCTGTTCTCTGCGGTGAGTCACCCAAACATTTTCAGACAACTTTCTGAATGGGAATCAGCTCTGTATTGCGGTTACTTCCAGGATGCAATGTGCAGGTGAAGGCAGGCACTGTAAAGTTGGACAGCTCTGTCTTTAGGTCCAGCTTGAAATAGCTCCATATCTGTCAGCCTTTGAGACTGGGTCTTCAGACCAACTGAAAAACTCACCCCGCCTTCGATGGAACTTTCACCGTCTATACCTAGCATCCAGAATTTCTACTGACAGCCTGTGTTGATAGCTCATGAACTTCTTTATTCCTCAAAGCCTGCCCAAATCTGCCTTCATTCACTTTTTGTTCTCTAACCTTGATTTAATCCTATCCTATCTCCAGCCTTCTGAAGTCTAATTTTCCTTTTTAGGAATCTCTGTCTCTTATTTTCTATTTTTTTTTTTTTTTGTCTACCCAGGTATCTAGAACTCTTTTGGTGAACAAGAAAGAACTCTACCTTAATTAACTGGTTTTAAAATAAAAGAGGACGGAGAGGGATTTATTGGCCCACAAAACTGAAAGCCCCAAGCATAGTCCTAGTTTCACATGTGGTGTTCCAGGTGTGCAAAGAATTTGTCAGAAAGTATCTCTCTTCATCTCTTAATTCTGCTTTTTTTATATTGACTTTATTTTCAGTAGACCCTTCCCTCATGGTAGTCCCAAAGTTCCGACTTTATAGTGTCAAAGCTGTTTGAAATTAGCACAAAATTATTTCTTATACCCAATAGTTCTAACAAAAACAAAAAGGCCTAGAATTGAGTCTTTTTGGACAAACGTCATATTTTAACGCAGAAGTCAATTCTTCTCACCAGAAAGATGGAAAACGCTAAATGCCCAGGTCTGGGTTACATGCATGTCCTTTGAGCCTAGAAGATGCAATCAGGCATACTTCAACCACATGCACCAAAAACACATCAGGGCGTTATCATCAGAGGAAGGTAGAATGGAATCAGACAGGTCAAACCAACAGGCAACCACCATAACCACCTAGGACCCTTGGGATGTTTGAGTGGAATACAGACTAGAAGGATCTTAATCTGAAATGAGATGAACTCAAACTGGTGGTTTTAGCAAGCTTCCCAATTCATTCAGATACACCTCAATGTCTGAGAACCACAACCCCGGAGATCCTACAGATTCCAACCACCCCTGCAGGTGTCCTTGGCCATTGAAACTCAGAGTTCAGAAAGATGGCTCAAAGTATAAGTTTCAGATTTCCCCACTCTGCAGACATTTACTCGGCAAAATGTATCTTAGCCTCAATTCTGGAAAAGCAAGGAGGACATACTGAGTAGCAATGAACAACAAAAGAAGCTCCTGCCCTCCTGGAGCTTTTATTCCAGTTGAGGTAATTGACAAATATGTGAATAAATGCATGATATAATGGCATGCAATGATAATTATGGTAAAGAAAATGATGAGAAGCTACCTAGGTAACAATGTGGGCAAGAAACAGCATTCTACAAGAGAAGCATAGCAGATGAAAATGCCCTGTGGACTAAGGAGAATCAAGAGACAGCCAGAAGGCTGGGCACCATGGCTCATGCCTATAATCCCAGCACTCTGGGAGGCTGAGGGGTGCAAGTCATCTGAGGTCAGGAGTTTGAGACCAGTCCGACCAACATGGAGAAACCCTGCCTCTACTAAAAATCCATAACTTTAGCCAGGTGTGGTGGTGCATGCCTGTAATCCTAGCTACTCAGGAGGCTGAAGCAGGAGAATCACTTGAACCTGGTTGGTGGTGATTATGGTTAGCTGAGATTGTGCCATTGCACTCTAGCCTGAGCAACAAGAGCAAAACTCCATCTCAAAAAACAAAATAAAACAAAACTAAAAGAGATAGCCAAAAAAAGTCCGGTGTGGCTTGAGCAGTGCTCAAAAAGCAGTGTGGTAGGAAATGAGGGCTGAGGTACACACAGGAATCAAACCACGTAATGCTTTTGGATTAGGATGAGAAATCTGGATTTCATTCTGTGCCTTGAAAAATAACCAGAAGATATAAACAGAGTAAACAGATGATGTAAATAGACATCATTTGTTTCACTTTTTTTTTTTTTTTTTTTTTTTTTTTTTTTTTTTTTTTTTTTTTTTGAGACAGGGTTTCTGTCATCCAGGCTAGAATACCGTGGTGCAATCTCAGCTCAGTGCAACCTCTGCCTCCTGGGTTCAAGTGATTCTTGTGCCTGAGCCTCCCTGAGCTCCCTTGAGTAGCTGGAATTATAGGCGCCCACCACCATGCCCAGCTAATTTATGTATTTTTAGTAGAGACGAGGTTTTGCCATGTTGGCCAGGCTGGTTTAGAACTCTAGATTTCATGTGACCCTACTGCCTCGGCTTCCCAAAGTGTGAGCCACTGCACCTGGCCTGTTTTACTTTTTTTTTTTTTTTTTTTGACGTAGTCTTGCTTTGTTGCCCTGTTTTACATTTTTAAAGGATTGCTCCAGCTTCTATGTAGAGAAAGGAACATAGGGCTACATTTCTGGAAAGAAGAAGATCGCTTAAGCTTCAAGAAGTGATGGTGGAAAGGAGACATGGAACACCTGCTATGTGCTCATAAAAAGGAAACATTTAAAAAGGAAGAAAAAAATGAACAGAATCAGGATGCATTTAAAAGTAGAGCAGTTTGGACCTATTAAAACATAGAATGGGAGAAATAAGGAAAAGAAAGGAATCCAAGATAACTGTATCTACCTGAGTAATGTTCTGGAAAACTGCCAGTTGTTTCATTTTATCTTTATCTTTTTCTCTTTTATGTTTCCTGAAAAATATAATTTATTTGTCTTTGACTTATGTACATTTGTACTTAATCTTCTGTTCTTTCTCAAAATGATAATAAAGTTTCCATTTCTGCCACAGCTTTCAGGACATACATAAAGACATGCAAAGCATCAGCAGAACCTCCCATTTCCTACCCACCAAAAAAGGTTTCAGGAATTCCAGGCTAAGAGGTCAGGGTTTGGCAGCCCAGATGAAAGCAAATGACTGACAACAACAGCAAATGCGGTACCTTCCATGAGAGGGATGGGAAGATGAAGCCTGGGCTGTTGCAACTGTCTGCTCTCTACAGGGGCAAGCAGCTATTTGCACTGGTTGGCTTCATTCAGCAGAGTGTAGGCTTCTTGAGGACAGTGAATTAGCTCACTCTGTACGTAGCCAGCCCCACTTCACTTGGTTTCCTGCTCTGTGCTTCAGAACCACTCCGTTAATGTGACTCTAATTGAATTGACTAGCAACAAGGAAATAACTCACTGTTTGCAAAGTAGATTGAGCCCAGAGGTATTCCTCGACAGGGCTTTAAAACTGCCACTGAAAACAAGATTATATTTTATTTCAATCACGCTAAAATGAGTTCAGCTACATTCATATATTGAAAATATCCAGAGCACTTCGATTCAGTGAGTGGCAGCATTTTCATAGTCTAAAGCACTCATTGAGGATGTTGGAACAGAGAGGAGAGCGTGAGTGAGATGGAAGAGGTGGAAGAAAGGCTGAACCCAAGCTAGAAAATAAATTTGCACACTCGCTTCAGGTTTCTGTTACAGAAAGAAATAGTACAGCCATCACATCAGTGTTCTCTGGACTACAGTCATTTGAGAATCACCCTATAATTTTTGGCATGCCTTTTGTATCAGTCAGGGCTCTCCAGAGAAACAGAACTAACATACAAATAAAAAGAGATTTATTTTAAGGAATCACTTCCTGCAATTGTACAAACTGGCAACTCCAAAATCTGTCAGGCAGGTTGCAGGCTGGAAACACAGACAAGAGTTGATGTTGCAGTCTTTAGCCTGAAATCTGCAGGGCATGCCTGAAACTTGGACAATATTTCTACATTACAGTGTTGAGGCAGAATTTCTTTCTTTCTTTTTTTTTTTTTTTTTTTTTTTTTTTTTTTTTTTTTTGAGACGGAGCTTCACTCCTGTTACCCAGGCTGGAGTGCAATGGCGCGATCTCGGCTCACCGCAACCTCCGCCTCCTGGGTTCAGGCAATTCTCCTGCCTCAGCCTCCTGAGTAGCTGGGATTACAGGCATGCGCCACCATGCCCAGCTGATTTTTTGTATTTTTAGTAGAGACGGGATTTCACCATGTTGACCAGGATGGTCTCGATCTTTTGACCTCGTGATCCACCCGCCTCGGCCTCCCAAAGTTCTGGGATTACAGGCGTGAGCCACCGCGCCCAGCCAGAATTTCTTCTTTAACTGGAAGCCTCAGTGTTTGCTCTCAAAGCTTTCAACCAACAGCATGAGGCCCAGCCACATCATTATCAAGTGTAATCTTCTTTACTTACAGTAACTGTAAATGCCAGTTACATCTACAAAATACCTCCTCAGCAACATTTAGACTAGTGTTTGACCCAGCAACTGGATACCACAGCCTCGCCAAGTTGACACACAAAATTAACCACTATATCCAATGTATATATCCCCATTCGTTCATTTCACATATATTTATTGAATGTTTCTATATGCCAAGTACTTTTCTTGGCTTTAGAGAAACAGTTGTGAATAACACAAAATCCCTGCCCTCTCAGACTAACATTCTAATGGGGTACTCAGCGGAAGCAACAAGTTGAATAGGAAGAGAGCGGATCAAGAGCTCTGCTCTGGTCGTGTTGAGATTTCAATGCCTCTAAACACCATGCAGAGCCATCCTTTAGGTTATTTTGCAGTAAGGCACAGGAGAAAATAAGAAAACATGAATTACTTTAGGTTTTCCCCCTTGTAATAATGAAATATGCGCATGAATATACTGTTAAGAAAACTATGCACACAATCACTAACCGGTCATATTTTCCTACATACTTTAAAAGATGTAAATAGCTGTTTTGTTTTCTTCATATTACCTGATTTTTAAAAAAGTAATTTTAGGAGGAGGGATGGTATTGACCATTTTCCTCCATAACAATGTGAGCACCAGTATTTCAAGAACCTTGTCTGTTTTGCTCACCACCATCTTCCCAAGACTGTTGTGTCGTCAGAGTTAGAATTTAAGAATAAGATAATGTTGTTTATAAGCAGTGCACTGCAGGAAGGGAGGAAAGAGTTCGCCAGCCAGAAGCTGGATTGTCTCTGCCATCTCAGGCCTTTGTGAAATAAAAATCCAGGCTTTTCTTTATAAGTGAGTCCCTCTGGGACTTGTCTGTGGTCAGCAGGCCTTAAGCCTGGGTGTCATGACCTTCAGGAAAAAGATGTGAGAAAGGCTCAGCAGACAAGAAGAAGGTGGACATCGTGGTTCAAGAGAGCAAACTTCAAAGAGGCTGTTGGAAAGAACACTGATAACCTGCAATTGAAATAGGTCGGGATATTTGCCCGGTAAAACATTTAGAATCAATAGAGGGTCAGGGTCCCAGTGTTTGTACAGGAGACTGTACCATCAAGAGGCTTTATTTGTTGAGATCTCTGAATTTTTTAAATGAGGGACATGATGTTCTGTTGCTTATGGAGGGGCTGATGTCTTCATCAGCGTCTGGAACAGTGCCTGAGGCATAGTACCTCAATAAACATTGATTGAATAAATGAGTGAGTGAATGCATGAACTATTAACATTTTATATGGTTATCCATGTTCTGCCTAAAATTACCTTTTGCAGCACAGGAAATAGGCCTAACAAGGAGTGGAGTGAGAGTGAAATATTGCCAAGCCTTGGGGCAGAAGATCAAAAAGCCGCCTTCTCTGCTCCCCTTTACTGGTCATCTATCTGAAGTGGAAGAGGAAGGGTTTTTCGATTGGCCCTCCTGAAGCCTTCTTAATAATTACATTCATTTTCTCTAAATGTAGGTTCAATGACACTCTATATTTTTAAAAAAAGAATTTGTTATGTTGGTTTGAGGAATGCATGATTAAGATACTACAGTCCTTCCTTCCAATCAGAAACAGACTTACCTTCCCGGTCATTGGAACTGATAAACAACCACAGACTTTACCCAAAAGCACAGCAGGGTTCAACACCCAGATTCCTATCTGCACTGCACTCTCTCAGTAAGCAGATCAGAGACTCAAAATCCCAGAAGGCACAGAGCCTAGCTTGGCTGCTTCCTTCTTCTAAATATACCTATCAGATAGGTCAGTGGAGAGCAGGGAGAGGGGAGGAGGAGAAAAGAGGTTGTACATGTTCCTCCCTTAGATTCTCTCCTAGGGCTTGGAGTGGGAATTCTCATACTTGAGGGCACTGTGAAGTGTGGGGAATGATTATCCCATAGAACAGTTCTTTCAACATCAGCAACTTTTTAAAATAATCTGCTGGTCTGTATCTGCCTAGGAAATCCAGTGTGCTAACGATTTTAACTTGCCTTACTTCCTTCTGCCTCAAGGTTTAAAAATCTTCAGTCTGGATTGTGCTTAACTCAGCTATTGATATTTTGATATTTCTGTATTAATTAGGCAGAATTTGACCACTGCAGATTTTGAAGTGTACAACATGAGACTTCTTGATTTCTCTGCTGATATGAGAAAACAATAGCCCTTTCTCCATGGATATTATTTTTGGAAAGCTGTGTCAGCTTCAGATATAAGAATACCTTTGATGCCCTGATATGATTGAGGCACAGGGAAAGCCACTCTTCTCCAAGGGGAAGGGAATATGGCAGAGCCAACCAGAAACTTGTGGATGTCAGCAGTGGTATGGCTCCCACATGTATACCTTACCTTACAGCACAAAGCTGGAGGGAGAGGGATAAAATATCACACTGCAGAAGAAATGCATGAGCATGTACACACACACACACACACACACACACACACACACACACACACGAGTTTGTTAACATCAACCTTTAGCACAAATCCTACTCTGGGTAAGAAAGAAAATGGAAGTGGGCAAGAATTGTTATACGACTACTTTAAAATTTTTCCTTAAAAAGAACGTGGTAATGTTGATGTAAAACTCTGTACTAATGTAATCAGCTTTCATGGATAGTTGCAGAACTAGATCCATTATCTTAAATGTCAAACCACTTAAAGCTATGATTTCTAGCTTTCAGTGACAGAGAATATTGAGGTATTTGCACAAACTGATAAGCCTCATACAATTTTTAGGCACGTTTGAATCTGCACCAAGGCTAACCAAAATAGCTCAATAAAATGTACCTTGTTAACCCTGACTTCTGTTTAATTAGAAGCATCTGTATGCTTCACTGGCTGATTCTAAATTCTAGCAACTTTGTTTACTTAGAGAGATCCATAATAATATAACTTAATGATGCATACAGTATAGACCAGGTGATTCCATTTTACAAGCATTTTTTTTTTAGAATGCTGTGTCTTTCACCTGGAATATTCTTCATAATAAAAAACTGTCAAAGATTGGAAGCCAATCCTTGAGATTACCTAATGAAAATCTTCCACTTATAGATAAAGGAACTGAGATGCAGACTTGTCCAAGACAATTTCTGAGTAGGTAATAAAACTAGAATAATAACATAGATTTCTACTCTCAATTTTTGTTCTGTCCTACCCATCCTTTAAAACTCAATGCAAGCCCCACTGCTACATGAAGGCTTCTGTAACCCCCAGTGATTTCTCATTTTGATGAATCCCTAACCATGGTCTATATTATACCATTAGCATTTGATTGAAAATTTGTCACTGCCAATATTATGCTTCACTCTTATATCTCTAAGGATATATGTGAGCTAATGCTTGTATTTCTTTTCTTCCTTTGACCTGCAAACTTTTGAAAAGGGGAGTCCATACAAACTCCCTTCTCTTCCTTGCTACCAATTCAGTCTTTAATCCCTTGCAATGCAGGTTCTGCTTCAGCTTTTATTCTAAGACGACAAATGGCCTTATTGATAACTCTGTGAGCCTTCTTCATTCACCCTGTTCTCTCTGAAACACTACTGACCATTCTCTCCTTCTGGATACCTGTCTCCCTTCTTGAATTTCTCTTCATAGCATTCTATTATTTGTTCTCTACCTCTGCAGCTTCTCTGTGTCTCCTTCACCAACCCCATAGCTACCCCTCACTCCTAAAATAATCTCGGCCCCAACATTATCCCAGTTATCACCACGTATACATTACTTGCTGGACACCACCACAGGGATGCCTAACGTATATCACAAATTCAACCAAAACAACAAACTCCTTGTTCCCCATACATGCAACATACACTAAACACCCCATTTCTGCTGATGACAATAAAATCCTTTCAGCCTAACAGGCTGACAGTTTCCAGATCACCTTCCCTTCCTTGTGCTACAAATCTCATTCTGTGGCCAAATCAGTTTCATTTCTCTTTTAAACATTTTTCAAAAATTCCTCTTGAGTATAGTTTTCCTTTTCTTTCTGCTACATTGTCCTAGTCCAGGCCCTCATTATCTATCCCCTGAGAACCCCAATAGCTCTGGTTGGAAAGATAGAACTGAAACCTAAAAATCAGTATCAACACAAAGTGATATATGCTAAAGGATATGTGAATGAAAAAAAAAGAGATCCCTAACTGGCTATGCAGAAGCCAGATCTGGACACAGATATGTTTCATCTGACCTGAAGATCATTTTTACACTACTGAGCCAACTTTAAAAAGGGACCAAATAAAAATCAGTATGTTCAGGTTTTCTGGTAAAAGGGGTGATCTGGTAACAGTAAGGTCTAGTTCATTCAGTGTAGTTGTCAAATGGAGCTGAGTTGCAGTCTCCTCCTTAGACATCTGCTCTCCGAATCCCCATAGACATCACCACTCCCTAACTTCACTCAATTACTTACTTTCACTGGCTCTACTCAGCCATGCTTCTTGGTCCCTGTAGGTGGCTGGCTGAGTTTGTAAATTCTTCTGTAAAAGTAAGGGCTAAGGGTTTTTGAGGGTAAGGATGCTAGTTCTGCTAAGCATATATCCTTGTCATCTAACATTTTATCTGTCACACAGTAAGCACTCAATAAATGTTGGGAGAAAGTTTTGGAGGTGACTATAGGCAAGCAAAGTACAAAGATACACAAGAAAGTAGGATTTAAATTGAGCCTTGGCCAAAACAGGTTGATTTGATTAACATACAAAGAGGAAAGAAAATAATATTTGAGACAAAGAATATTCTCTATTTTAATCCCAAATTTGGCACTTATTGTTTAATCGGTTTAATTTACTTAACTTCTTTGAGCACTGTTTCCCTGTCTGCTGAATTAGGATAACATATACTTCATAGTGTTGTTATAACTAAGGTAAATTACTCAGTAAGATTCAATTACTGAAATACTGAAATTACTGAGATAAATTACACAGTAGAATTCAATAAATAGTAGTCATTAACAACAACAACAATATAATAATAACTCCCTGAATTAAGTCACCAATAGATGTACAGAGTCAGGGCATGTGTGTAGCCCAATTAGAATGAAGCACAGTGTTTCACAGAGGGAAACAATGATAGATAAAAAGGGAGAGAGAGATGACAGAAGCCAGAGTCAGTTGCCATTGTTCTCTCTCCGACCAACTCAAGCCTTAAAGCTAACAAATGCATCACTGAACTTTCTGTGTGGTGTAACAAAGGCCAAGGACTGCGACGTGTTCCTCTCAGTAGAAAGTGCTTGAGCTTTGAATCAGATACACACAGGTTCTAATATCAGGGCTGGCACTTAACTAGCTGAGTAAACGAACCAGATTTTTAACTGTTCTAAATCTCAGTTGCCTTATCCATAAAATGGGGATGGGATGGCCTTTTAGAATAGGGTTGCTGTGTTAAGTAATATTATGCTAGGCTCATGGTGGAAACTCAATAAATTGTAGTTCTCTAAACTCTACTATGGTTGCACCATCACATGCTATCTATCCTCTGTCCCTTTCTTTTCTTTCCCTCTTGTTTGTATTTGATTCCTATGTTTTTCTCTATCTCTTCTTCACCAGGCTCTTTTGCCTCCTTACCTATACCTAGTGTGTTAAGTGTTTACTAAGATTAATCTCATTCAAAAGCATTTAGAACCCTTACTATAAGTCAGCCACTATGCTAATACAAGTGTTAGCACAGCTTCCTGTACTGGCCTTGGAAGTACTTAAAGTTCATTCTCATGTATAAGCCATATCCTTTCCAGGTAAATCAGTTTGCAAAGTATATCAGCTTGAAGTTAAACAAGGCCACATTCTAAGCGAATTTGCGTTCACATTTTTTGTAGTTCCAAAAGGGTATGTGTGGGCATAGCATAGAGAAGAACCAGGAAACCTGGGATAGGAATTGCTGGAACTGCAGGAAGTATCAGTGAACATCAGTAGAGGAACAAAAGTCAAAGGATAGCCAGGCGAATCCTTTGACCCATTAATCATATATGCTAGTTTTGCCTGAGGACATAATTATGAATAAGCCACAAAGATTTAACTATAAAATATTGCTTCTCGGCTTTTTTTTTTAATAATACTACAAAAGTAAAACAAACCTTAACATCTAACAATAGATTAATTCAATTATGGTTTATTCATGTAAGCTATTAATAAATCGTGTCACAGAGGAATACTTATTAACAAGAAAAGATGCCCAGGCTGTATTACTGAGAAAAGCAGATGATAAGGCAAAATATATGAATGAATCTGTGTTTATAAGTATACATGAACATAAAAAAGACTGGAAGGCAAGTGAGATGTTAATGATAGACTCCGAAGGTAAGATTATGAATTTTTATTTTTTTATTTTGTGTTTCTAGCTTTGTTTCCATGTACCACTTTTATAACAAGAAGAAATACCCCCCCACACGCACACACACACATGAGTGGAGATAGATGATAGAGATGATAGCTAGAAAGCTAGCAAGATGGATGGATGGATGGATGATAGATAGATGCATACATGAGTGGACAGATAGATATACATAGATACATAGATGGATGGATGGCTAAATGCATGTATGGATGGATACATAGATGATGGATAGATAGATGCATGGATGGATGATGGAAAGATAGATAGATAGATAGATAGATAAACAGATAGATTAGATAGCTGCATGGTCAGATGGATGGACGGATGGACGGATGGACGGATGGACGGATGGACGGATGGATGGATGGATGGATGGATGGATGGATGGATACACACATACATGGATGGATAAATGCATGCATGCATGGATGGATGGATGGATGATGGATAGATGCATGCATGGATGGATGATGGATAGATAGATAGATATAGATGCATGGATGGATGGATGGATGGATGGATGGATGGATGAATGGAGGATGGATAAATGCATGCATGGATGGATGATGAATAGATAGAGAGAAAGCCAGCTGGATGGATGGAGAGATAGATAGATAGATAATCTCCATGTCCGGGAGGCATATCAAGCCTAATGTTTAGGGAGACAATGTTTAATGAGCCTTATGAGCATCATTAGTGACAGGTTAATGAAAACAGGCAAAGATCCTGAGACTTGTGTCTGAGCCTGATTTTTTACCATCAGGTCGACGCCCACGGCAACATTCTCCTCAGCACGCTGGAAATCCGGAATGAGACAGGTGGCTCTGAAGTGCTCACGAGCGTAAGCGACCCCAAGGCCACCATGTACTCCTACGACAGCGCCAGCATCCAGTACCGCAAGCCCCTGAGCAGCCGCGAAGCCTACGGGCGCGCCCTGGACCGGCACGGGGTGCCCAGCAAGGGGCGCATCCGCAGGCGCGCCTCCCAGCTCAAAGTCAAAATCCCCGACTTGACTGATGTGAATTCCATTGACAAGTGGTCCCGAATGTTTTTCCCCATCACCTTTTCTCTTTTTAATGTCGTTTATTGGCTTTACTATGTACACTGAGGTCTGTTCTAATGGTTCCATTTAGACTGCTTTCCTCTTCTATTGTTTTTTAACCTTACAGGTCCCCAACAGCGATACTGCTGTGTTTCTTGAGGTAAGAGATTCAGCCATCCAATTGGTTTTAGGTCTTGCATATGTTTTATTACTGCACTATGTTTACTTCAGAAAGACAAAACAAAAAAAAATATTTTTTTTCCAGTCTACTGTGGTCCAGGTTATCAGCTCTTTAAGAGCTCTATTAATTGCCATGTTTACAAACAAACAAAAAGAGAGAAGTTAGATAGGTAGATCTTTAGCAGTCTTTTCTAGTTGCCCAGGATTTTACTGATTTATTTTTTAAGTGAAAATGAAAAGAGGACCTTGCTGTCTGCCTGCACTGCTTCCTGGTAAACTGTAACAATCTTATGTTGCCAAAAAAA
>NW_016107439.1:5599459-5648770 GCF_001604975.1 Cebus imitator | reverse complement strand
AAAGAAAGAAAGAAAAAAACCACCACAATTTCCAGGATCTCAGAAGAAAAAACAAAGCCATTGACAAGTTACAGATTTCCAGGAAGAAGGCAAAAGGAAAAGGAGCTTAGAAAGGAAAGGAAGATTCCCCTCTACCCATAAGTTCTCCCATGTCTGTTGTGAAAGGGCTCCACAGCTCCGTAGAAGAAGAGGGAAGGAAGGGCACGAGCTGGTCAAGGTTACACAATCCCGACCTGCCATCTTCACTTCACCATTAAGTTGGATATTCTGAAAGAGGCTTCTTTCTCAGACTTCTGGCAAATTTTAAATTAACATTAGAATCCAACCTGGTTGACCTGGTAGCGATGGAGAATATTTTTCATTTTTTCTTGAGAATAAGGAGCTTGGAAGGCAATGACCGTTTTTCTAACTGGCCATTTCAGCTGTGCAGCCCTGAATTCATCTCATCACCCTGGCTCTCCCTGATGCTGTGCCAGGAAGCCATGCCATCCCAGTTCCATCATTGCTGCTCCAGAGAGTGTGGGAGGAAGGGGATGGTGAGCAATTTTTGCTTGAGAAAAATAATGCCCTTGCCACTAGGAAGGCAAGATTTATGTGCTGTGAAAAGGGTGCCTGGGCAGTTATCTGAACTGCCAAATCTTAAATCAAATAGTATATATTTCTTTGCCTTCTAGAGAGCAGTATCTAATGGTGACAGGCCAGTCACACAGGCCTCAGCTGGCACTTTATGGCTCTGCTCTCTGAGCTGTGCATTCCACACTGGAATGAATGCTTCGGAAAATACGCAAACACCCATGTTGGTGTCATTCCCCTTCAGCACCATATTTCCATTTTAAAGAAAATCTTGAAAATAGCAGAACTACAGATAAAAACAACAGCAATGACAAAAGCAGTAGAACTTCCAACACGTGCACCAGACCCTAAAGAATAGACCCTGTCTACACTCATTAATCACTGTCATTGCTCCTCTGTCTTATCTCTACTTGTGGATTAATCTTGGTCATGGTTCTCATAGAAGGGGCATCCTTCAGTAGCTCAGCATAATTCTAAACATGTCCAACCAGCTACAGTTGAGATTCTTCCCATGTTACGTCATTGAAACCTCATCATTTCATTTTTTAACCTTAGTATCTAAGAATTCCATATGTTCATTTGCAAGATTGAATGAAACCGTAAGCTAACCAAACCGTGATACAAGA
This sequence comes from Cebus imitator, assembly GCF_001604975.1. Classification (NCBI taxonomy): domain Eukaryota; kingdom Metazoa; phylum Chordata; class Mammalia; order Primates; family Cebidae; genus Cebus; species Cebus imitator. The sequence continues at coordinate 5,647,571 of NW_016107439.1, read as the reverse complement.
GGTTTGGAACCTGACCCATGAATGTGAAACAGGTTGAGGTAATAATTAGGAATGATGGCCTGGTTTAATGATCTAGCTTTTTCCCTAGAGCTGTGATGAGGGTCCATGTTTACAATAGCATCAGCTTCTGGAAATTACAGCCTTCACTGGACAAATGATGCTGAATTCTTACCGGTGAGCTGAAGGGGAGAAAGTTACAAGATATTCTTTTAGAAGGCAAGAGGAAAAGGGGACTTCAAAATAAATGAATAGTTAAGGCTGAACATAACATACAAACAAAGACTCTGCTTTAACTGGAAAAAAATGATCTCAGTGGTGTCACGAGAAAATAATAGGGTTATAGGGACCACATTTTAATTTAGATTTTTAGTTGTATTATCACACTTTCCTGGTCAAGGAAATTCCCAGCCTTGGAGTCATTCATTTTGAAACTTTTCAGTCCCTTGACAGGGTGAGATGCTTTGCCATTGTAAAATGGCCAAAAAGAGTGGCACATGGCCATATCAGTGATTGTAAGGTTAATATTCTGTAATGACCACAAAGGAACCACTGTGCAGCCATTTATTTTAAACACAGGAAGGAACATTGTTGGCTGATGCCTAATAGAAATGAATCATTCTGGGTGTCAAAGCTCTTTTAAAAGCTTTTAAGAATGAAATGCCAAATCAGAAAGGAAGTGTCTGTAATCTATGTTCCTAACAAACAATTTCTTTTTATTTATCGACTTAGATTATTCTTCTTGGGAAGGATTGAAAATATTTGTATTTTTATTATATTTTTATCTTGCCTTTAAAAATCTAATGACTTCGATGCTGTAGTTTTAGATGTAAAGCATCTTCTGAGAAAAAAAAGAGAGAACATTTTGAATTCATATATTCACCTTTGTAAAATGTAAAATTATTAAGCCTGAATCTACCCATCAGGCACAAACTGGTGTCACCATACGCCCTCCTGGTCAGTAAAGGGGTCACAGCCAGCATTATGCAAATCCTGTTAAATAGCTGATTTTAGAGGCAATGGCAACCAGAAGAACGGAGAAGCTGCTATATTTACGGTTAAAGACCTCTGTCCCCACTTCTTTCTGGACACTTCTGGGCCAAAGTCATCCCTCCTTGGCCCCGCTCCTGGCCAACTCCTCCCCTTTCAGGGTGAACAGTAAATAGAAAACAACAACAAAAAAAAACAGCTTCTTTTTCTGGCTGTCTCCCTTGTCCTGCCCTAAATCATGTACATAAAACATAAATGTTGTTGGACATTGTTAAGTGCCCTCAAAACTGAACCCATTCTTGAAAGATTCAGATTATTACATGATAGATTATTATTCAATCATTATTGAGTTGTTTTCTTTTTGCCATGAAAATAGCCATACTCCCCTGCATTACTTAAGTTGAGGAAGAGGCTGAAAGTTGTACAGACTCACTCTCTAATGCCACAGTCATGTCCAAGTATCCCATGTTTACCGTTCAGAAACTGACATAAACTGTGTCACAGACTTCATTTGTGTAAATCCAGTGGAAATTCCATCTTTCACTGGACAGTGATGACTGCATACTCATTCCTTCCAATCGTGCTCCTTGGCTTAAAATATTAGGGGTGACCTCTGCATCACACTTACCAGCTTTGTGAGGCAAAGATCCAGGTCAAGACATATTTTTGGCTTGAATTATCCAGGATTATTGCCTCTGTTTTCTACATTGCCAAAGAGAAACAGCAGACTGGTTGATAATTCTGCCAAATGATTGATATGTGTTTTCATACATGCCGTCTTTATTGTGCAGTACAATCAATGAAGGGTCTTGAACATGCAAAGAGAAAAGAAATGTGGTGCAGGAGAATAAACTTTGGTTTAAGGGTCCAAGGACAGGTGTTTCTTAAAAAGCATTATGTACAATACATAGAAATGTTGACTAAATTCCATCTTTCTAAAATCAATTACTATTTTATAAATATTAAGAAATTCAATTACAATTTGCCAAGTTAAACAAAAAAGATATATTTATAATACTTCTAAAGGGAAGTAATTTCCAAGATTTCTTATGGACAATTTTGAATAGTATCTTACCAAAGGGTGATGTGTCACCATTTTCTTTCCTAAACAAAGTAAATCATATATCCCAGGAGGGAGGGAAAAAAGTAATGTACAAGCTCATGGTGGTTCAATCAGCATTACTGGGATGAGGGGGACAGAAAAACAAACAAACATATCTGTTTCCTGAAAGCACGCAGTGAACATAAAGGTAAATTTGTTAATGGAATGTAGACTATTATGTAAACTTCCTTGTAAATTCTGTACATAGTTCATTGAACTGTTCCCTGTTGCGTGGTGGTCCTCAGCTTTGGGTGGATGTTAAAAAAATCTGATCATTGTAAATAATGTAAGCTTACAAGGCATTTGCTTTTCTTCATGAAGTGAAATGACTAGTGATTTGGGCCCAAACCAGAATCTTTTTAGCTCTTGCTCTTTCTCTGCCATTCTGTGTGTGCAGTTGTGTAACTCTGCTGCAAGCCATAGCCAGGTGTCTGTGATCACTGCCTCATTCCCCTACCCCACTGAAAAGGACAGCAGCTGATGAGAAGGCTGCAAGCCTGTGGGGCTCGGGAACAGTGCACCAGCAGAAACGGAAACTGTAGCAAGCTGCTCCTTGAACTGCGTCATAAAGATATTTGTCTTTATCAGTCATTCGTGGCTATTCATATATTCAGATACTGAATTATTCATGCTGTTGAGAGGGTCAGGAATGGAAGAGATATTCTAAATCCACAGGTAATCCAAAGCTTTATTTGCACCAATAGCTTTAGCTTCTAACTTCTTCCTTCCAGTTTCCCAGAACTTCTATTAAGAATAGAAGTGAATGAATGGGTTTGATCAGGATAAGCAGTCAAATGTCCAAATGATGGGAAGGAGCAAAGGAAGAGACAGTAAATGACTGATAACACCAACAGGCTGATTCATTCCTGAAAGATCCAGAGGTAACTATGTCATTGTTTTTTAAAGGCAAAGAGAAACATTGATATACATTGGGATTTGAAAAAGTCTTTTTGGACAGATATGGCGGCGATTCATGCCTGTAATTCCAGTACTTTGAAAGGTCAATGTGGGAGAATCATTTGAGGCCAGAAGTTTGAGACTAGCCTGACAACATAGCAAGGACTATCTTTATTAAAAAAAAAAAAAAAAAAAATTAGCTGGGCATGTGGTATGCACCTGTAATCCTAGCTACTTGGGAGGCTGAGGTGGGAGGATCACTTGAGCCCAGGAGTTCAGGTGAGCTATGATCTTGCCACTGCACTCCAGCCTGGGCAACAGAATGAGACTCTGTCTCTTTAAAATAAAAAAAGAGACAGAGAGAAAAAGAAAAAAAAAAAACACATAAGTATTTTCCAGCTGGAGATAAGGATATGTGTGACATGTGCCAATTAAGCTTAAAAGAGTCTGGTAATTAAGTGTTCTCAAATACATTTCTCCCAAATATTGGTATTCCTGAAAAAGTCTTCAGAATGGTGGGATATTATGCCACAAGATGTGTTTCCATGCAAACTGGCAGTCCCAGGGAGAGCAATGATGTCTACGGAAATTCAGAATATCCAAGTCAGCTTGTTTCTTAGTAATGTTTTAGAGTGGGCACGTCTTTCTTGGAGGTAAGAGCTTTGCAAGGTAGGACTTTTTGTGCCAACATTTTAAGTGCCAGAAGAGTTCAGTAAGCCATTATTTTGAAACATATTGGTTCTAAAATGTGCCAACTAGGGTCCACCATCAATTGAGAAAGAAAAATGCTTTTTTTGAACTAATTAGGTCAGTCAATTACTAGTTCCAGAACACACTGTGCTTTTACTTTAGCCATGCTTTTTTTTTTAAGATAACTGAAATCAACTAAGTAGAGAGAAAACATAATTTTTGGAGGCTGCAATTTCACTAAACGCATTTTAAAGTATATCCTTTTTAATAAAAGAATTGCAAACCAGAGAATAATAAGCTTCTGGGAGGATAAAGGTAAAAGAGTTTCGTTTGTTATTACTTCTCATATAGCAGGAATTTCCTATTCAAAGTTGTTTGTTTGGGTTTTTTGTTTGGTTGTTGGTTTTGTTTTGTTTTTTTCTAATTAAAGAGTCCTTGTTATAATAAGAGACTCACCACTCCCTACTGGCCCCTGGATACTTTGCATATCCTGAAAAAACCAGCACTCATTAGAAAGCCTGCAGACTAGTCAGAATTCAAGGTGGGAAAAGTGGGTGTATTTCTGAACCATTTGGGAAGGAAAATCATTCTTCTGAACAACGCTACCTGCATTTCTGTTTCTGCAGACAATTGAAAAACAGACCAATAAAAGAAAGGCCAAATAGCATTATTCATTTGCCTTAGGCTTACAGGGTCACAGATTCATTAGCTTAATACAGCTTCATTTGGAAGCCAAAGGATGAGCAAGAGCAATCAGTATTGCTACCTGGCTCTTGCTTCTTCTTCCTGGGTATTTTGTTTTGTTTTGTTTTTCAGAGAAACAGGGAAGGGATGACATTTTCTAATATAATTGTTTATAGGTACAAATTGTTAAAATATGGTATGTGTGCATTTTGCAAGTTTGACTTGCGTAAAATAGATTACGTCTCCTGTCTTCTTGCCTTCACACACTGTATACCATCCTGCCTCATGTTAACTCAGTGAAATTGATTCCATTATTTTCCTCTTTCTTATTTCCAAACCACCTAAGCTATCATGCCCGTGAAAAGTTGAAAGCTTTGACTTCTCTGGACTCATATTGTGTATTTTCAGTTGAATTCATTAAAACAATGAATTTAAATAACTTTTTCTAAATTCTTATTCCTGTTGCCTTTAAAAGTCCTTGGCAGGCAGGTTGTATAATCATAATAGCCTCCTCTAAACTGCCTTGAGTTATTTTTCTTTTCTGCTTTTCTGTCACTTATGTAAAGAGTACATGTGTTTACATAAACCTTCTCACTCCCAGCCTACTTCAAAATAAAGTGGAAATAAAATTCTTCAGCTCAATCTTATGGAAATTTATATTATCTTCCCCGGAGTTTGAAGATAAGGCCATCTCCTTACAATACGATTGTAATATAGTGAATTTAAAGTGTGTCAGTCCTTTATCAAATTTGTTTATTCATGCCCTTTCAGTCTTAAGTAGGCCCATTTTACAATTTATTATGATTCTTCCTAGAATTCAAATAGCACACCACTAGTCACAAACTGTCCTCTAGGAACTTGATCCATTTCATCTTTTTGTATATTACTCCCATTACAAATTTCTACTTCTGTATATCACCCTGCCCACTCCTCCTCAGCCTTGCAGACAGCCTGCAAACTGTCTAAATTTCACCCATAAAAATAGGGGGAACACCTGTTTCCTCTAGACAGCATTTATATAGATTTAGAGAATAGAGAGTTCTCTAAACATACACCAAACAATATGCAGCCTAACCTGAAAAGTTAATAAGTGAGCATCATGATGGAGACAGGGAATTCATAGTGAATGGAAGACACCTTGAAATTATTAATACGATTGAGGACCTGGACTTTGTGCTGTCTCTGCCACTGCCCAGGTGCATGACTTTAGACATGCCACCAGATGACCTCCAAGTTCTCTTCCAAAACTAAATTTCGAAGGTAATTTTAGAGAAGTTCATTTGCATGGGAGATGGGCAGAAAAATACAGGAGCACCATAGTCTCTGCTAACACAACCCAACAAATTTGGTAATAATTCTTGACAGCATGTCTTTGAGAATAAGCTATCTCAATCAAGTGAATTGAATTCAATACCTATTCATACTGCTTTAAAAATATAGAGAACATCCAGTTACGTTTGCAAGCCAAGTGAAAAAATGTTAGTATTTTTGTAATGATCTATAACTACCACTTAGAGAATAGAGAGTTCTCTAAACATATACCAAACAATATGAAGCCTAAGCTTAAAAAGTTAACAATAAGTGAGCATCATGATGGGGACAGAGAATTCATAGTGGATGGAAGACACCTTGAAATTATTAATACCATAGAGGACCTGGCCTTTGTGCTGTCTCTGCTACTGCCCCGGTCCCTTTAAGAGAGAGTCTCAGATAATACAAATCAGTGTTATCTGGTCTTTATTTTTAGATCTCTGAAAGATAAAGATGTCCTTAAGCCATTCTCTGTAATTCAATCAAAGAAAAGCCATGAAACACCCCATCATGGGTGGAAAAGCCAATCTATACGCAGCATCTAAGCCCAAATGTTGTTGCAGTGCCCTTCTCAGTCCTGGACCCCACACTGTCTTGTTTCCTGAAAGTAGAGTAGCAGATATTTTGGAGTTCTCAGGCAAGAAGCAGCTTTTTATTTATAATAGTTGGAAAGATTCAAGGTCTTTAGAACCTCCATTATCCACTCTCCTTGCTCAACTCCTTCCACCCCAGCTTACCTAGTTAAATCCAACTGTGTTAGGCACAGCCATGCCAAAACTGAAAATGTATTAACTTGTGATTAACATTCTAGCTATTAATGTTCTTCAAGCATGCATGAAGAATTCCAGTCTCTGAACACGGTCCTCAATTCAATTTCTGCAAACAGCTGTTCTTAACTTTTTTTGTTTGTTTAAAGACACCTTCCAACTCTAAAGTTTTATGATTCTCCTGAGAATTTCTTTACCAGTCAAGCTTTTTCCACTGTACTAAACTGCCTAGTTTTTATCCATTTAACTTGATGATCCAGATTTTGGGTAGTTCAAAAATGAGTGGAGAGTGGTGGGGAAGAGAACTGTTCCCACTCCCAACACATGAATATTGTGCTCAGTAGACACTCTGCGTCCAGTTTTGTTTTCTGTTTTTTCCTTCTGCTCCGACCACCTGCTTTCCCATACACAAAAGCCCTTCCTTACTCTCTTGAGAAAACATGTAGAAGGAAAGTTTGCACAGCAGCTCAATAGCCTGAAATGTGCTCCAGTTCTTTTTGGTTAACATTATTGTTAGAGGACTATGTGACCCAGTTTGCCTCAGACAGTCTCAGTGTGTAATTACTAAGAAAATTCTCAAAATCGCCCATGTGAATAATAAATTGTAAGGCCACCATAATTATGGGATCTCAGCAACCTGAAGGGTGGGGGAAATATTAACAAATTTCACATTAACACACTAGAGAAAACAAGTCTTGGCTCCCTTCTCCACCACTCATACTCACCTTATTTCTCCATGAGTTCCTTAGCTTCCAGTGAGCTCATCCTCAGGTCTTCCTTATCCTTCCACTCCAACAGCCACACATCATCCCAAAATGTTCTCACTGCTGTGCTTGAAGTTTTACATTTTATTTCCACTGCCTAGATATTCTTCTTCCTAGCTCCACCTCAAGAGTGGTTTAAGAATCAGGCCAATATCATCCAAAATGCAGTCCTCAAGCACCCTTCCTCATTCAGTTCACTCTTCTGCGAACACTCCCTCAATTCATGTGGTCACTTTGTTCAATAATAAGAGAGAGTTTATTTGCACATTTCTAGCTTTGCAAATATTCTGCCACCCTAAATGGATTGTGAGGTCCTTAGGAGTAAACGCCCCATTTTCTAATTCTTTTGTATTATCTTTGCATCAATTGTTCTGTCCATGGCAGGGTCTGTAAATGCTGATTAAATGACCTACCATGGGAAATACAGAAAAGAGAAACACTTTTTCATAACAAGCAATATTTCAGGATTATAGATTATGCCTTGTGGGACAGACGACCTCTACACTCTAAGTTATTTTAGTCCCACAGAGCCTATATCTACAACTTCTCCATGAATAAAAAATGCAGTCAAAGTTACAGTAGAACCCAGGTTTGGGCCTTGCAAAGTGGTCATTAAGATTTTTTTCTACTGAGATTTACTAAACAGACTGAATCCTGATAATACCACCAATTTAGATTCTACCAGTTCTAGAAAAATTGAATATTCTATCCTAATTACTACTGCTTTTTCCTTTATGGAAAAAGGAAAGTTTTCTTTTATAGTTTTTTCCCCTGTTTATCCTTGCTTATTAAAAGCCTTTTGAATCTAGATTCTACAGGGTATTTATTCGTGAAGCTGGGGCTATACTGCATTATTGATGGAACATTCCAATGTGAATTCTAATACTCCCAGAAGGTACTGCACAACAAATTCTCTTTCTGCCAAGATACAAATAGGAGATTTAGAACTATATAAGAGGGATGGACAGTTCTTGACATTCACCACGGCTTCTCAAAACTGCATAAAATATAATAGATGTACAAGGAAATGCATTTTCCACCTCCACCCCTTCTTTTAATTATTAACTTTCCTATTGTCCTGTTAAATATAGTATTTACTAATTTACACAAAAGAAATATATGTTTTGCAAGCCTTACCTCAGAGTGGCAACCAGCCATCCCAGTTTACTAGACAACATATTTTTCTACTTGATATTCCCCAAACGCATTGAATTGCAGTGTATTTGCTTTTTCTTTTTTAATTAAATCATTATCTTTTTCTTACATCTTTTAAAAATACTCACTGGATAAAGCTTGAAATTTTACAATACCCCTGAGACATTTTTAGAGAAGTCCTTTGATTATTGTAACTTAACATCAGTGTCATGGAAAACAGAATTATATATCAAAGTGTTCTCTCATATTCAGAACATCCAGTACTCTTCCAAGAAGGGAATGTTCATGATTATATACACATATATTTATTGACTATGTTGTTCAACTCCTTATTTCAAGGACAGTCAATAACTTTCTTTCTTGATAAAAACTACCATGTGAGCTGGGCATGGTGGTTCACATTTGTAATCCCAGCACTTTGGGAGGCTGAGGTGGGCTGATTGCTTGAGCTCAGGAGCTCAAGACCAGCCAGGACAACATGGTGAAGCTCTGTCTCTACTTAAAATACAAAAATTAGCCAGACTTGGTGGCGTGTGCCTGCTGTCCCAGCTACTCGAGAGACTAAGGTGGGAGGATCACTGGAGCCCGGGAGGCTGAGGCTGCAGTGAGCTGAGATCACACTGCTGTACTCCAGCCTGGGTGACCGGGTGACAGAGCGAGACCCTGACTCAAACAAACAAGCAAACAAAACAAAAAAACTACCATGTGCGTTATTACTAAGCCAAGATTTCACAAGGCTTTTGAAAATTCCAAATGGCTTAAATGTTTACAAGTACCAAAAACTTTTTGATATTTTAAAATAAGATTTTTCCTTTTTAATCACCGTGCAGTATGCTGTGCCATCATGATGGGAGCCTGATGGCTAATGTGAAATAATGTTGGCATGTCATTTAAAAGGTTAACAGGGCTAGGTGCAGTAGCTCATGCCTGTAATCCCAGCACTTTGGGAGGCCGCAGTGGGCGGATCATGAGGTCAGGAGATCAAGAACATCCTGGCTAACACGGTGAAATCCTGTCTCTACTAAAAAAAAAAAAAAAAAAAAAAAAAAAGCCGGGCATGGTGGCATGCACCTGTAGTCCCAGCTACTTGGGAGGCTGAGGCAGGAGAATCGCTTCAACCTGGGAGGTGGAGGTTGCAGTGAGCCAAGATTGCACCAGCGCACTCCAGCCTGGGCAACAGAGCAAGACTCCATTTCAAAATAATAATAAAATTAATTAATTAATTAATTAAGAGGTTAACAAACATGAAAATTGGGAAATTTAATATTGTTTAATACAAATAAAATTGTTTTTGAAAGACATCTGGGTTGAGGGTGGCTTGCTTGAAAACTTCTATCATCTTGGAATAATTATTTTGCTCCTCCTGACTTTACATAAGGCGCCTAACCCTGAGGCAAAGACCTTTTTACAGTGATTCAGGAGGTTTGAGAAAGCAGGACTCATGAGACTAAAAAGTAGGAAATTACTATCCTGCCAGCAATGGAACACCTCTTTGGCTACAACCTCACCTAGAACTTGATTGAATCAGAAAATTAGTTGAACTTTCCAAACCAGTCTCCTGCTATTTTAATTCATAGCATGCAGCTGGGGCTTTCAAAAGCAGGTGCTACGTATATACAGAGAGAAATACATGCCTTTGGTTGCCTCTCAAAATCCGTTATGCTAAACTCACCAAATACGTTACATGTTAAATGTTTTATTCCTTGTGTTTTCAGATCTCCAGTTATCAAGTTGCTATCTATCCTCCTACCAAACATGATTTAATCAATTCATACCCTGATCAGTATTACAATTCTTGTAAATAAAATAACCCTTTTCTCCCTCTTTATTTTTACCAGGTATAACCTCTTTGATTGCAAAGAAACATAAATTACAATATTTTAACACTCTTTTGACATAAGCATTCGCTTTCTTACATAAGCAGGTAATACTTTTGTACTCCTACCAGACCACTAAAGAAGCTAATGGCAAGAATTAGTATTTCTGTAAAACCTGTAGAAATTTTAATGAAATGGGACAGGTTTCTAAAAAAAAAAAAAAAAAAAATGCCAAGAAAGGAAAAGGTTGACTCCTTACTTTTCTATTTCAAGTTTTCTATTTTGTATCAATATATGCTGCATTTTCTGATTGAAATTGCTGTTCTGTCTAATGAAACTTGTGATTTTCTGTAGTTGCTTTTTACATTTGAAAGCAAACTTTCATACTGTGTGTGCTTAACTGTACCCTTTCTGTTAGGGATTGATTAAAATACTCTGTTTCATTAATTCCTTTTTATGTGCTAAATGTATGTGACATTTATGGCTTTGTTATCTTAAAAGCTATCTGTGGACAAAATCCATGAAGCCTGTAGACTGTGATTTATATACATGAAAGAAAAAAATCAATTTCCTTCTAAGCAGTGAATCAGTGAATATGAAACTGTTCAGTGGCCTCTGATTCCTGACCCTTTATCCTTCATGGCCTTTTTTCTATTCATAAACATTCCTTGAGTAATTGTGTGTTCTTGTAAAATGCAAAATCAACTTACATGCAATCAGGTATGGACACAAGAAATGCTTGTGCTCTCGATTTCAGGACTCACAGATACCATAACAGTCACAGGACTGTAGTTCACTCAGTATTTTTGTTAATAATGTGGCTTTGCTATAAAATAAGTTAGTGTTTCCTTTGCTTTGGTACTACAAGATTTTAAATGTTGCAGCAAATGAAAGAATGAAAACACATTTGAAAGCTGGTGTCAAAAATCATCAGCTGTACTTACAAAAGTTGTTGTGCAGCTTCTGAAATGTAGTTTATTGCTGTAAATATGTACAATTTATGTTAGCTTGTTTATTCTGAAAATACTAATAAAACTTTTTTTTAAATTACAAACGCCTACATATAAAAAGCTTATTTTGTACTATATTTTAAAACATGCAAGATTTCAGGCATACCTTTTTATAATCCATAAAGATGTATAGAATTTTGAATCTATCATTTGAGAAATTTTATTATAAAATTTAATACAAAGCTACATCTCTTTATTTGGAAGAAATTCTTTTCAGGATTACCCAAAAATCAAAAAAAGAAAGAAAAGAAAAAAAGATACCAGCACTTTTCCAGGAGCTTGTTTCTGTACCACTTTGTGATTTTTTAAAATATTCTTTACGATAACAACGTGGCTTACAAACATTTATACATATGGAGTGTTTATATTAGAAAAGAAGAAATGAATAGTCTCCTTGTATTCAAAAATAATACCTAAAACTGACTTACTGGCATCCATTTGTGAGGTATATTATGTCAAATTTCTTTTAAAACCTCCACTGTAAATATGTATATTAGAGTTGGCCTAATTGTCAGGCTTCCCTAATTTGAAGACCTCCAATTTCCAAATTCATCCTCTCCCTTGAGAAATAGTGTGTTGACAATAAAACAATGAAGAGACCACAGTGTGAATTTTATTTATCCATTAATTGGTGGTTAGTAGAATAGCTTTTCAATAAAGTCTAAACTCCAATCCAGGACTTAACATCTATTTAATAAAATAACTGGGAATTACCACTTTAAAAGCTAAGCTTTGGCCTGCAGAGCTAGAGATATTTGAGGCATCCTATACTGGCTACTATTTCCAGAGACTATATTACATACTGGGAGAAATAAATGCCCATCAGTTTTTTTTAATTAGAAAAGGAACACATGTATATGTAACATGTTTAGAATTTGCCATGTCAATAAGAAGCCTGAGTAAGATGGGTGCTTAGCATTCAGCATCTTCCTAAACAAAGAAAAGTATTGTTTAATTCAGCAATCATTGAATAGTAATCATACAAGGGCAATGGGAAAAGGATAGAGTAAAGATATCAAACAAATCTTCTCAGCTTCAGAGAAAACTACAATTTAGAGGGAGGCCAACTTAATAAACCATATTAGGGCAAACCAGCATATCTACACATTCACAATAATTACAAAGTGAATATGAAAGCGCCAGATAAAAGTATTTTTATCAGACGCTGGCACACAAGAGAGTTCTCCAGGCGGCTGAGAATATATGTGTTTGCCCAGTCACTGTACCTATGTCACTAGTATCCCATTTATTTCACATCTGAGTCTATGGCATAATTTCTTTTAGTTTTCTTTTTTAAATTCCGAAACATTTCAAACATAACCATCACCCAGATTCCACAACTATCAAAAGTCTGCCACTATTAAGGCATACTTGCTTCATTTAATCAGTTGTGGAGTTTTCTTCTAGGTAAATCTTATCCCTTATGTGATTTCACATATATATATATATATATATATATATATATATATATATGTTAATTATGGGCATTAAGAAAATCTAACCATAATACCATTATCATAGCAAACAAAAATAATTGCTCCCTGATATTATTTAATGAATTTTACTCATATTGCCCCAATTGCCTCCAAAATACCTTTTACAGTTATTTTTTTAAGTGAGGTATCTTAAGTCTCTTTGACTCTAGAACATTTCCCCTCTCCCTTTCTTTCATGCTATTGACTTGAAGGAACCAGAAGCTCTGCCAGTTGTGCAGAACATCCCACGTGCTTACACATGGTGCTATTCAGCTGGGTCATTTTTTTTTTTCTCTGAAGATAACATTAGAATTTGCTTCATAGATGTTTTGTGAGAAATTAATCCAAAATTTATGGGATTTTTGTTTTTCTCATTTTGTGCACAGAGATATGGAAGTTCAGCAAGACAAAAGGAGTTTTCCAAGTAAGTGACCGTGCCAGATGCCCAAATCTAAAGCTCACACTCTGCCTTACACTTAGACATTCTAACTGTTCATAATATAAACAGAGTTCATCAAAAACTCTTGTTGAGCTTCAACATGTTCAGTTTCAATATACATGTGAAATATGTACATTAATGAAAAACAAATACTACTGAAAGAAAATGTACACTGAATGTATACTATGTGTTTTTCATTAATGTACATTGTTCTATACAATATACATTATACAGATAGTACTGAAAGAAAAACTGAGTTTATCTGGGTGACTCATAGTATGATTGTTACAAAACAGAAAGAAATGAAATCCAAAGATAATATTTAAAATATGCTATAAAGAGGTGGAGGATGTGAAAGAAATAATTAATGTAATATACTATAAAAACTTTTCTAATATAGAAATAATTAGTGTCTGGGTTGAAACCATTTTTAAAGACTTAAATTATAAAGATATTCCAAAGGAGAAACTGGTTTGCAAAACAATGTGGCTAGAGGAAGCCCAAGTGACTACAGAAATTTTCTACCCTCTTTTTAAATTATTATTTCACTGTAAAAATATAAATAAGCAAGTAAGACCTAAAAACATAAGAGAATGCAAGTATGGCAAGTCCATATTTTTTTTAACTGTTAAGCAGTTTTATTTAAGAAGAAACAGTATATCTAATATATTGCAATTCAGTAGATTATTTCATATCTAATTAATTAAAATTTAACTCTGTAACTTTATTTACTCTTTGGATTATATTCTGATAATATTAAACCTTTAACTTAAGAATATTAACATATTTTAGCTTTCTGATGCAGAAGTCAATTTTCTACTCGGGAAAAAAATGGAAGAAACTGAGATCATGGTCTACATTCAGAGAATGTTTTCATTGCTTGATTAAATTTCTTGGTTTCACATTTAAGACTTTATAAGAAGTAAATTATGTGGTTTTCAATTTAAGAATAAATGAATGGGGGCTGGGCGCAGTGGCTCACGCCTGTAATCCCAGCACTTTGGGAGGCCAAGGCGGGTGGATCATGAAGTCAAGAAATCGAGACCATCCTGGTCAACACGGTGAAACCCCGTCTCTACTAAAAATACAAAAAATTAGCTGGGCATGGTGGCACGTGCCTGTAATCCCAGCTGCTCAGGAGGCTGAGGCAGGAGAATTGCCTGAACCTAGGAGGCAGAGGTTGTGGTGAGCCGAGATCGCACCATTGCACTCCAGCCTGGGTAACAAGAGTGAAACTCTGTCTCAATAAATAAATAAATAAATAATAAATGAATGAAGATATGTTATATTGGAAAAAACAAAGAGACCCTAAACTAAACAACAACAAAAAATCCATGTACAACTAATGTGCAGCTCTGGAGAACTTTCTAAAAAATAAATCAACTTTTAAATCAGTTAACTTTGGCATCTGGTAGTATATAAATAAAAGATAATACTTCACCTAAGCTCAGGGTTTTCTTGGAAAAAAAATAAAATATTTATCATATATCCTAAATAGAAAATATCAGTAGCAGGAGACGCCAATCTTGGCTGGACATTAAGTCTATGAATATTATCATATCACATTCTCAAAATAGGTATTAGCTAGAGAAGTAACCCCCTTTTCAAAGAAAATAGAATTCTTAACAAAAACTTTAGCCTTATTAGAAGATAATTATATCTCAATGTTAAACAAATATAAACTATTTCGATTAGCACAGGAATATGTGACATTATTATCAATGACTTATGTTTGGGTTTGTAAGGCAGGCCATCACAAGATTGAACAGCTTTTGCTAGACAAGTTACAGATCAGTCTGTCTGTGCAGTACAGCCTACCAGTTACATACTCTGTATCTGTAAGGAGAGATTATTATTTGAATCTGTTCTCCTTTAAAAGGGTCTTCACTATTTTTAGGATGCTTTTTCTTAAATAACCCTAGGCAGAAAATAAAATGCTATATGATATAGCCCAGCTTTTGACCCTAATTCTAAGATTCAATCTTATCAGCTATAGTTACAGGGATAAAATAAACATTGTATCCTATCTTCTCATTTTCTCTAATGACTTCAGAATTAACATACTTATACTACTTTATAATTAACTGTTCACAACATCTCTCAGGCATTCAGTTCATATTAGAATAAGAATAAAACATAGGTAAATTTTTTCTTAACCTCAAATTTTAATGACATGGATTTATACTTCCAATTAAGACGGATTAACAAGTACAGTATTTTCCCTTTTACAACAGCTTCCAAAACTAAAATAAAATATGTAGGAGTATATTTAACTAACGAGGTAAAAGATTTCTACAAGGAGAACTACAAAACACTGCTGAAAGAAATCATAGATGACCCAAACAAATGGAAACACATCCCATGCTCATGGATGGGCAGAATCGATATTGTGAAAATGACCATGGTGCCCAAAGCAATCTACAGATTCAATGCAATTCCCATCAAAATACCAACATCATTTTCCATAGAATTAGAAAAAACAATCCTAAAATTCATATGGAACCCAAAAAGAACCTGAATAGCCAAAGCAATCCAAAGCAAAAAGAACAAATTATACTACAAGGCTATAGCTATCAAAACAGTATGGTACTGGTATAAAAGTAGACACATAGACCAATGGAACAGAATAGAGAACCCAGAAATAAAGTCAAATATATACAGCCAATTGATCTTCACAAAGCATACAAAAACATAAACTGGGGAAGAGACACCCTGTTTAATAAACGGTACTGGGAAAACTGACAAGTCACATGTAGAAGAATGAAATGAATCCATACCGCTCATCTTATACAAAAATCAACTCAAGATGTATATTGAGTTGGACTTAAATCTAAGACCAAAAACTATAAAATTCTAGAAGATGACATCAGAAAAACTCTTCTAGACATCAGTCTAGGCAAAGAATTCATGACTAAGGCTCCAAAAACAAATGCAACCAAAACAAAAATGAATAAATGGGACCCAATTAAACTAAAAGACTTCTGTACAGTAAAAGAAATAATCAACAAAGTAAACAGACAACCCACAGAATGGGAGAAAATATTTGCAAACTATGCATCCAACGAAGGACTACTATCTAGAATCTACAAAGAACTTGAACAAGTCACCAAGAAAAAAAAAAAATCCCCTTGAAAAGTGAGCAAAGGACATAGACATTTCTCATAAGAAGATATATAAATGGCCAAAAAAACATTAAAAAATGGTCAACATCACTAATCATCAGGAAAATTGAAATAAAAACCACAATGAGATACCACCTTACCTATACAAGAATGGTTATTATTAAAAAGCCAAAAAACAATAGATGTTGGCCTGGATGTGGGGGAAAGGAAACACTTACACATGCTGGTGGGAATGGAAATTAGTACAACCTCTATGGAAAACAGTATGGAGATTCCTTAAAGAGTTAAAAGTACATAAACCAGTAGATTCAGCAATCCCACTACTAGGTATCTACCCAAAGTAAAAGAGGTCATCATGTAAAAAAGACCCTTTAACATGTATGTTTATAGCAGCACAATTCAGAATTGCAAAGATGTAGAAACCACCTAAGTTCTCATCAGCTAATGAGTGGGTAAAGAAAATGTGTTATATTTACAACAATGGAATATGACTGAGTCATTAGAAGAAACAAAATAATGGCATTTGCACCAACTTTGATGGACCTTGGGCCAATGAGTCTACGTGAAGTAACAGGGGTGAAAAACCGAAACCCTATGTTCTCAATTATAAGTAGGAGCTAAGCTATGAGTATACAAAGGCATAGAGAGTGATATAACGGATTTTAGAGACTTGGAAAGGGGAGGGTGGTGGGGAGCTAGAGATAAAAAAACTACTCAGGTACAATGTACATACTTGGGTGATGGATATACTAAAACCTCAGACTTCAACACTATATAATTCATCTAGGTAACAAAAAAAAAACTTGTACTCCAAAAGCTATTGAAATAAAAATTTATTTAAAAAACAGGTAAAAGATTTACACTATCACTTGAAATAATCAAAAACAAAAACAGCCACCTGCCCCCACTCCCGACTCCCTGACACACGCAAAGCACTGGTATTCAAGACACAAAATATCAGGGAACAAAGGATTATGATACCTGAGGGACAAGAAACAAAAAAGGTGCAGCCTACGACTGCTCCAGCTTACTTCATTGACAGAGTTTTCAGATCACAGTTCAGAGAGAGGAACCCATGGGGAGCGTGGAGGGCTCCCTGAATTGAGGAAGTACAATTGAAAGTCCAGGAAGACCAAAGCAGCTAGAATTCACAAGAGAGAAAACCCAAGAGGAGGAAGTTGCAGAGAAAAACAACCCCAGAAACCTAGAGCAGATTGCCCTTTGAGTATTCAGCAGAGTATTGATCAGTACGTACATGTGAAGAAACAACCTAAGGCTGGAAAAAGAGCCACTTGAAGAAATTAGAGGAAACAGGGTCTGGTTCTCATACATTGCCAGGAATAGTGCCTGCTCCCAATGATGAAATCCAAAAATCTTTTAATTCACAAGGCAGTAGGTGCTCAGGACAGTCCTGCCTCAGTTATAGGGAATAATTAGCCCATTACTGAGCACTGCTCTGGATCTGCCTCACAAATCAAAAAAGCAAGATCTTAATAGATCGCTGTTTCCAAGTAACTTAATTGTATTCAATTCAAAACAAAGCTCATGGATATTTACAGAAATATAAAAATAGCCAACAGCCAATACGGTTAAATTCATCATGACTGGCACCTAATCAGAAATCACTAGGCACGCAAAGAAATTGGAAAACAAATTCCATAATGAGAAGACTAGTCAATCAAAACTAACACTGCTGTTAAAATTAACACTGGAAAGTTATAACTATATGCCATATGTTTAAACTAGAGATATAAAATATGTTTACAAAAACAAATATGAATTTCTTGAGATCAAAACTTCAATGTTTGAGATTTAAAAAACACTGGTTTTAATGGCATATTAGACAATGTAAAAGAAATAACTGTTCTTAAAGATATAAGAATGAAACACAGAAGAAAATAATTTAAAAGAATGAAGTATATTGGTGAGCAATTGGAGAACTTCAAGTAGCCCAACATATGTGTAGTATGGGGAGGGACAAAAAAAAAGAAGAAACTATCAATGAAATTTTTCCAAATTAGATGAAAACTATAAACCTAAGGATTCAAGAAACAAACTGCAAGCACAAGAACAACCAACCAACCAACTATACCAAAGTACATCACAATCAAATTGCACATAACCATGGCAAAAAAAAAAAAGTTAAAAAGCATACAGAGAAAAGGACATGCTATTTAAAGAGAAACAAAGATAAGCAAGATAGCAGTTTTCTCATCTGATATATATCATAAACCCTCAAGCAAAAAGATTCTAAAATGCATGTGGAAATGCAAATGACCTAAAAGAACCAAAACAACTTTGAAAGAGAACAACACAGTTGGAGGGCTAACACTGCCAGATTACAAGATTTATCAAAAAACTACAGTAACCAAGATGGCATGGTATAGATATCAAAATAGACAAATAGATCAATAGAACAGAACAGAGTTCAGATATTGATCCGCATGTATACAAACAATTGATTTTTTTTTTTAAGACAGAGTCTTGCTCTGTCACTAAAGCTGGAGTGCAGTGGCATGATCTCGGCTCACTGCAACCTCCGTCTCCTGCGTTTAGGCAATTCTCCTGCCTCAGCCTCCCAAGTAGCTGGGATTACAGGGATGTGTCACCATGCCCAGTTAAGTTTTGTATTTTTAGTAGAAATGGGGTTTCACTATGTTGGCCAGGCTGGTCTCAAACTCCTGACATCAAGTGATCTGTCTACTTTGGCCTCCCAATGTGCTGAGATTACAGGCACGAGCCACTACACCCGGCCTGAACAATTAATTTTTGACAAAGGCACAGAGGCAGTTCAGTAGAGAAAGAAGAACCTTTTCAGCAAATGGTGCTGAAACAAAATATTCACAAGCAAAAAGTGAACTTTAAGCCACACCGTGTGCCATATACAAAAATTAACACACAATAGGACATAGAATTAAACATAAAACTGAAACATTTCTAAAAGACAAGTTTGGAGATCATCTTTGTTAATCTGGGTTAGACAATGATTTCTTAGATATGATACCAAAAGCATGATCCAAAAAAGAACTAATTAATCGAACTTCTTCAAAATTTAAAACTTCAGCCCTTCAAGACAATTGGAAGAATGAAAAGGCAAGCCAAAGCTGGAAGAAAGTGTTTGCAAAACACATGTCTAATAAAGAACATCTATCCAAAATATACAAAGAACTTTTAAAAATCAACATTAAAACAACCTAATTAAAAATAAGCAAAATGTCTGAATAGACACCTCACTAAAGAATATGTACAGATAGAAACATCCATAAGAAAAGATGCTCAACATCCTTGGTCACTAGATAACTGCAAATTAAAACAACGACGAGATACCACTACATCTCTATTAGAATAGCTACAATCCAAAATACAAATACCTAATGCTGCTGAGAATTCTAAGCAACAACTCTCATTCATTATTCCTAGAACTGCAAAATGTAGTAACATCAGCAAGACCGCAGAATAGGAAGTCCTTGACTACCTGAGATCTGAAGTCAACAACATACAGACCAATTTCTTTTGCAAGTAATCCAGAGACCAGTTAAGACGCATCTGTACCTTAAGAGAACACAAAACCAGCTACATCTCCAAAAGGAACATTTGTGGCATTCACTCACCATAGTCCACTGCCAAAGCTCAGCATGGAACCAGCAGAAAACTCTCAACTCCCGGCTTCTCCCAGGGAAGTGAGGAGTTGGAGCATGACTTCAGCATTCTGGCTTTGCGGGAGCTGCCCAAGTGACTGGTTTCTGTCTGGGATTATGGACAGAACTTGGAATACTCTAGATGCCTGGAGGCCCCTGGGAACAGAAGAAAGCTGGGCTGCTTGCTGTCACTCTAGAGGACCTGCAGTACAGTGGAGGGTGATACAACTTGGTAGTCTCTTCCCGGGAACTGGGAGTGGAGGAGAGAATAGTGGAGCATGCATCCAATGTTCTGATGGTTTAGGGCTTCCCAAGGGACTGATTTTTCTCCTGCCTGACTCAGAGTACTGACAGAACCTAGAAGACTCTAGAACCTTTAGGCAGCTGAGAACAAAGGAGTAGGGCTGTTTGTGACAGTCCAGAAATCCTGCAGTACTACAGACTGACACCAGAAGGAAGAAGAGATTATAGACATCTGATAAACCCACAAATCACTAATTGGGAATCTGCACGAGACAACACAGACGCAGAAACAGATAAAGGATATTGCATAATGATAAAATGGTCAGCTAGGCGTGGTCGCTCACACCTGTAATTCCAGCACTTTGGGAGGCCAAGGTGGACAGATCACCCTGGGTAAGGAGTTTGAGACCAGCCTGACCAACATGGAGAAACCCCGTCTCTACTAAAAAATACAAAATTAGCCAGGCATGGTGGTGCATGCCTGTAATCCCAACTAATCAGTAGGCTGAAGTGGGAGAATCGCTTGGACCCAGGAGGCGGAGGTTGCAGTGAGCCGAGATCACAACATTGCACTCCAGCCTGGGCAACAAGAGTGAAACTTTGTCTCAAAACAACAG
This sequence comes from Cebus imitator, assembly GCF_001604975.1. Taxonomy (NCBI): domain Eukaryota; kingdom Metazoa; phylum Chordata; class Mammalia; order Primates; family Cebidae; genus Cebus; species Cebus imitator. The sequence goes on along the minus strand of NW_016107439.1, from coordinate 5,626,853 downwards.
CAACAACAACAACAACAAAAGGTCAATCTCCAGGAAGATCTAACAATGATATATACATAGCACCCAATATCAGAGTATCCAAAAAGAGGATCTAACAATGATATATACATAGCACCCAACATAAGAGTATCCAAATATATCAAACATTGAGGGAAATGAAAGGATAAACAAGCAGCAACACAATACTAGTATGTTTCAGTATTCCCACTTTCTGTAATACTGGCATCCAGACATATCAGTAGTGGAAGAGAGGACTTGAACATCATTATAGATCACAAACACCTAACAGACACATAAGACACATACAGAACATTCCATCCAACAGCAACAGAATACACATTCTTCTCAACAGCACATGGAACAGTCTTCAAAATTGCCCACATTAGGTTACAAAACAACTCTTAACAAATTTAAGATGATTGAAATCATACCTCATATCTCTTTAGACCACAGTGGAATGAAACTAGAAATCAATGGCAGAAAAAAACTAGAAAATTGACAAATGAAAATTAAACAAGATACTCTTCAATCAGTAGAAAAAGAAGAAAAAATGATGCCCAAAATTAGCAGCAGGAAGGAAATAATAAACATTGAAGCATAAATAAATATAGAATATAAAAACAAAAGAAAAATCAATGAAACTAAGAGTTGGTTATTTGAAAATAGCAAAATTGATGAATCTTTAGCTAGACTAAGAACAAAAGACAATTAACATTTTAAAAATCAGAAATGAAACAGAGGATACTACATCTGATGCCACAGAAATAAGGATTATAAGAGACTACTATGCTAATAACTTAGATAACCTAACAGAAATGGACAAATTCCTAGAAACACACAACCAATGAAGACTGAATCATGAGAAAATAGAATATATGAAGACTTACAACTAGCAAGATTGAGTCAGTAATAAAAAAATCTCCCAATACAAAAAAGCCAAGGACCAGAGGGCTTCACTGAAGAATTCTGCCAAACACTTAAAGAAGAATTGAACTCGATCTTCCTCAAACTCTTCCAAAAAAATTGAAGAGGAGGTAACGCTTTCAAATTCATTTTACGAAGTCACCATGATGTTGATACTAAACCCAAAGATATGACAAAAAAGACCATATGCCAATATCCCTACAAATATAGGTACAAATATCCTCAACAAAACACTAACAAGCCAAATTCAACAATATATTAAAAAAAAATCGAACATCATGTTCAAGTGAAATTTATCCCTGGGATGCAAAGATAGTTCAACATATGAAAAATCAATCAATCAATCACACCACGTTAACGAAAAGGATAAAAATCACATAATGAATTCAATAGATTCAGAAAAAGCATTTGACAAAATCAACACCCTTTCATGATAAAAAACACTTTCAACCATTAGAAATAAAAGAAACTATCTAAATATAATAAAGGCCACATATGAAAACCCACAGCTAAAATCATACTTAGTGAAAAACTGAACGCTTTTTCTCTAAGATCAAAAAGAAGACAAAGATGTCTACTTTAACCACTTCTGAAATATAGAACTGAAAGTCCTAGCTAGAACAACTAGGCAATAAAAAGAAGTCAGAGGCATCCAAATCAGAAAGAAATAACTAAAATTATCTTCGTCCATTAATGATATGATTTTATATGTAGAAAACCTTATTTTAAAAAACCTGTTAGAATCAAAGAATTCAGTAAAGTTGCAAAATACAGATTCAGCATACATAAATCGGTTGTATTTCTATACACTACAAATGAACAAGGCAAAAAAAAAAAAATTAAGGAAATCCCATTTACAATACCACCAAAAAGAATGAGATATTTAGAAACAAACATAACCTAAGAGGCAGAAAACTTACATACTGAAAACTACAAAATATTGCCAAAAGAAATTTAAGGGCCTGGTGGGTGACTCACACTTGTAATCCCAGCACTTTGGGAGGGCAGGAGGGCGGATAACAAGGTCAGGAGTTCGAGACCAGCCTGACCAACATGGTGAAACCCTATCTCTACTACAAATACAAAAATTTAGCTGGCTGTGGTGGCACGTGCCTGTAATCCCAGCTACTTGGGAGGCTGAGGCAGGAGAATCGCTTGAATCCAGAAGGTGGAGGTTGCAGTGAGCCAAGATTGCGCCATTTCACTCCACTCTGGGCGACAGAGCAAGATTCCTCAAGGGAAAAAAAGAAAGAAAGGAAGAAAGAAATTAAAGAAAACACACAAATAAAAGACAGTATTCATTATAAATTAAAGATTTAATATTTTTGAAATATCCACACTACTCAAAAAAATCTACAGATTCAATGCAATCCCTATCAAAATCCCAACAGCATTTTTTGCAGAAATAGGAAAAAGCAATCCCAAAATTCAAAGGAATCACAAAGACTCCTACTAGAAAAACACATACACACACACACACACACACGCACACACACAATCCTGAGAAAGAACAAAGATGAAGGCCTTGTAGTTCCTGACGGGTGCCTACAAATGTATGAAAAAAATCTACAAAAATCAAAACAGCAAAGAAGTAACATAAAAGTAGGCATGGAGACTAATGAAATAGAATGGAGCACTCAGAAGTACATCAACATTATCCAGTCAACTGATCTTCAAGGGTGCCAAAAATACACAATGGGGAAAGGACAGTCTCAACAGATGGTGCTGTGAAAATGGAATGCCCACATGTAAAACAATGAACCTAACCCTTATTTGACATCATACACAGAAACCTACTCCAAATGGATTAATCCATTTCTCGTGGGAATTGAAATTTGTAGATAAGAAAGGATAGGAGGCTAGAATAATCCATGTAATGGATTAGATTTGCAGACATCAATATGAGCTTGTTTAGCTTAATATAGATATGTATGCTCGCATATTTATAGGTATATGTAAATACACAGATTACTACACATGCACATATTTCTTAGTTCTGTCAGCACCGAAAGAGCCTAAAAGAAGTAACACCTCAGTAGCAATGAGCACACCTAGCTTGGTTTCTAACACTATTCTTCCATAAAAGGAGAGTTCCTTGGAGAAATAACTGATTTTAGGATTGGGCAGAAAATACACAAGATGAGCCTGAAGCATCTTGTACTGCCAGAGAGTAAGGAAATAACTTTCCAAGATAAAAGAAAAAAGATGTACCTCGCTTCCCTGAAAAAAATTAAAAGTCCACTCTCATTGATGGGAATATTGTCAAAGGGACATAGGAGCCAAGTGAAAGAGCTCCTAATGGCCAAGCCTAGAACAATTTGAGTAACAAAGCAGTACTGAATTATAACCCAAAGTATGAGTCCATCCTGATCATAAGTAGAAATCTCAATAGTAGAAAAGAGACAAATATGTAAAAAATTCCACACAATTTATGTAGATACTCCAACCCCAAAAAGAGAGAGCACACCTGCCCACTCCTTAAGTATGGGCTGAACTACAGTGATTTCCTTAAGTACAGTAGGAAAAGAGGAAAATGAAGAGTCAGTTAACAGTGAGGACACCTGTACATCAGCCAGGTAATCAAGATTAATGTCAAGTCATAAATCATGCTAGCAGTATGTACCTTTGATTTGATGTGATAAAAATGGCTTTTTATCTCTGTGATCTTCCTTCTCAACACCCGTAACCCAAGTCTAATCATGAAGAAAACAACATCAGACAAATTCCAACAGAGAAAGACATCCTACAAAGTATTTCATGCACTCTTCAGAACTGTCAAGGTCATCAAAACATCCCAACTAAATGTAATAATGCTACCTAGGATAGAATCCTGAGGCAAAAAAAAAAAATATATATATATATATATATATATATATATATATATATATATATATATAAACTTAGAAAGTTTGAATAAACTCTAGAATTTACTTAACAATAATGTGTCAGTATTAGTTCACTATAGCAAATGCACTGTATTAATGTGAAATGTTAATAATATAGAAGCTCTGTACTATCTTTTAAATTTTTATCTAAAACTGCTTTAAAAAATATAAGATTAGTTTACATGGTTCAGAAAAGATAAGCCACAGATTAGAAGTATCTGCAAGGTATATATCTGATCAAGGATTTGTATTCAGAATAAGAGAGCCCTTGAAACGCAATACTAAGAAAACAAAAAATCCAATTGAAAAATGAGCAACAGATCTGAGCAGACACATCACTGAAGATGTATACATGGCAAATATGCGCATGAAAACATGCTCAGCATCATTGGTCATTAGGAAAATTTGTTAAATACTGTTAGAACCACAGTGAGACACATACATATTAAAATAACTGAAATTTAAAAGACTGGCAATGTCAAGTGTTGGCAGGATGGAGCTGGAACTCTCATAGACTGCAATGGAAATACAAAATGGTAAAATCACTTTGAAAAATTTGGCAGTCATTCTAAGTCAAGTAACTTGAGAATGGAAAACCAAGTATCATATGTTGTTACTTATAAGTGGGCGCTAAGCTATGAGGATACAAAGGCATAAGAGTAATATAATGGACTTTGTGGACTCGGGGAAGAAGGTTGGGAGGGGCATGAAGGCTAAAAGATTACATTTAGGGTACAGTATACTGCTCAGGTGATGGGTCCACTAAAATCTCAGAAATCATCACTAAATAACTTATGTGCAAAAACCACCTGTACCCCCCCAAAATATTCAAATAAAAAATTTTTTAAAGTTTGGTAGTATCTTGAAAAAATAAACCTACCGTATCATCCAGCCATTTCATTCTAAAGTACTTGTTCAAGAAAAAGCATATGTTCATTCAAAGATGTATGTAAGAAACTGTGTATTCTAATGCCTAAAACTTGTATCAACCAAAATATCAATCAATAGGTGAATAAATTGTGGTAGAACTCTATAGCATAATACTTCCCAACAATAAACTACTGATACACGCAACATAGATGAAATTCAAGATAATGCTAAAAGAAGCCAGATTTTTTTTTTTTTTTTAGAAAAGGATGCACACACTACCTGATTCCTTTACCCTAAACTTTCAAAAACACAGTGATTGGTAGTGACAGGAAGCAGATCAGTGGTTACCTGTGGGGAATGGAAGGGGCAGGGACTACAGAGGACAAAGAGGAAAACATCAGGAGTGATCAAATATTTATTATCCTAGTTGTGGTGATGTTTTCATGGATGTATACATGTCAAAACATCACACTGCACACCTTTAATATGTACAATATTTAGTATACAGATTCAATTTCAATAAAGCTGCTGAATATGCTAATGGAGTGTTACCATGTGGTGAGGGGGAGACTGAATACAGCAAGATGTTTTCCTTGTAAAGAAGATACTGCATGGAAAGCTGAAATTTAGAAGAGACTTCATGATGAGTGCTACTCAAAGTGCTGTTCTACAAACCGTTACTGGCCCATAACAACAAAGAACTTGCATAAGAAGGTAAATCAACTACCGCACTAAGCACACTGTTTGCTTCAGCTGATACAAAATTTCTCGATGAAGAAAGCAGTATACTGATAACGCTTTCTAGCCCAAGCTCCTTATTAAATCACTGACCTGTAACAAACAGTTCACAGACAGAACTGTACTTTTTGGCAGTTTTTGAGTAGCACTGTTTAGATCACACTCAGATATTTATTAAAACTCTCTAAGCCTATCCTCATCTGTATGATGAGAACAGTAATAATTGCTCTGGATGCCTCAAAGAATAATCTGACACTCTAATGAGCCATATGGCTTGCAAATAGCCAGCACCTATTAATTATGTATTATTGACTTATGTATAATTATGTACAACTACTGAGTTATTTGGAGTCATTTAAAATAAAGTAATATATAAAAATAAAACAAGACACTTTTCGTTTGCTCAGAATACTTGTTTTTAAAGTTAACTGAGGTTACAAATGGTTTGTTTTTCCAATGAATCTGTTAACATCCAAAAGTATTCAATATTGAGTTTATTAACAAAAGTGGACCTGGACATAATCTTATCTGATATTTGAATAACATACACACTGCACAATGACATCTATTTTTTATCAGAGCAATGTTTCCCAAACATAGAAATGCAGAAGTAACAATGTTACTTTCATTTTTCTATATTGTAGAGATTTTAGTTTCTAGAATTCATAAACTCAAAATTGTTCACATAAGTTTAGAGTATTTGTTCTTGTTTGTCTCCAACAAAGAGATAGTCTCTAAGAAATTTTACATTTTATAATCTTTCCTCTGAAATATGAGAAAGATATGGAATCTCCTGAGTTATATATGCAGCTAATACATTCTTTGAAAAAGTTAATTTTTAAAAATATGACAAAGTAATTATATATCCATAATATAAGTTGCTATTCACATAATTCTTTAAGCAATATTCAAGTATATTTGTGCTTTATATGTTTACATTACATTAGAACTTATTTTTAGCTTTCAATAAAACTGTGTATCTCCAAAGATTTCTCAAATATTTAATAAATGAAGCAAAACAATCATGAAAATATAAACTGCTACTATGGATTTTTCATCTTTCATTTTATGCATTTCCTCTCAACCATGTAATTTCCTGTTAAGGAATGTTGATAAATTTTTATCTTTATAATATCAACACTGCCGCTTTCTCAGCCTGGTGTAACAGTCAAGACATCGCAGCATTTCTGAACACACAGTATTCACTCTGCCATATAAGTTGGAGCAATAAAATCCGATAGCACTGGTATTCATCATTTCCAGTTATTTCAACTGCAGGACCACCTTAAAACACAAATTGAGGAGAAAATATCAGGTTATATGAGACTGATGCTGATATATACCATATTAAATGTTTTAAAATCTCTGAAAAAGGGCATGGAGAACTCATAACAAGCAAGTACAATGCACAGTAACTGATGACACATGCCTGCCAGGATCTATGGTTCAGAATCTGTTAGCATTTATACCAGGTTCTACCACACACATCCTTCACACATGTAGTCCCACTCAGCCATCCTGCGAAGCCTGGGCTGCTTGTTTCGTTAATAGGCATGTGGACCAGTAATCAAAGCACTCAAATGTTTGAGCAGATGCAGAGTACGGAGAGAAGCTCAAGTTCATCAGAGATTTTAAAAAGTAGGATCAAGAAGACTGAATAGTGGGACAACAGAGGTTGTAAGAATCACTGAGATTTAATCACTGAGATGAGATCACTAGAGAAAACAATGAGCAATAACAAAGAAACATACATATACAAAGATAATTATTTTTATTCCTCCTCACAACAGGTTCTACTGTTTAAATATTATTTTTCTCATGTATTAAACATTAGGGTGGTTACTGTTGTTTAGCCACTCCATTGTAAACGTGAAGTTTTTGGACATTCATTAGTTCTGTCTTGCCTCAACCTGATTTTGTCATAATAACTACAAGCCATATTTTGTCTTCCATACTTAGGGGATCATAAAAGCAATTTTCTATTATTAGTTCAGTTAATAAAGCCACTTTTTATCAGGATCATAATTTTTTTAATCATAAAAACTTCACAATCAATTAATTTTATGATTCTAAGGCGAAAATTTTAGTTTTATTATTAATGAGCATTGAAGCAAAACAAATTCAGCTGTTAGAACAGCACTATTATTCTTTCAAAAATTACTTAATATGTTATGCTCAAAACTAAGTAATTGAACATTACAAGTTATAATTAATACCCAAAACTAGAGCTCAGAACATATTAACAAAGTACTTTCTGTGCTTAATTAACATAAAACATCAGGAGAAAAAACACTAAAAGTGAACTATGAGTCTAGGAGCATAAATCAAAACATAAACACTTGGCTGGGTGTGGTGGCTCACGCCTGTAATCCCAGCATTTTGGGAGGCTGCCTGAAACCCCATCTCTACTAAAATACAAAAATTAGCCACGTGTGGTGGTGGTGGGCACCTGTAATCCCAGCTACTCAGGAGGCTCGGGCACAAGAATCACTTGAACTCAGGAGGTGGAGGTTGCAGTGAGCATGATCGCACCACTGCACTCCAGCCTGGGCAACAGAGCAAGACTCCAACTCAATGAAACCCAAAAACCTTAAACATTCAAATCATATGACAAAATTATGGCAAATACCTTATATGCTGCTTCCAAGGAATGTATTAGATTCTGCAGTTCCTCTCTACTCATTTCAATAGAATATGGTTTTACTTCACCATTTTCTTTTACATCTAGATGCAGGCTTAAAAGTGGCATTCGTAATGCAGCAATCTTGTCACTGGAGAGTGCAAGCTGTTTAAAATTAGAAAAATAGCAATTAATAATAAAGAACTATAATGAATATGCATCAGGGGTTAGTTAGCAGTAGATTTTTTAAAAGTACTCCTGTTTGCCATTAAGTATAGAGAAAGGTGAAAGAAAAGTTAAATTCATGCTAAAACGTATTTGAAGAATAGAAAGAGAAAGAAGAGCAAATAAAGGAGAGGAAATGGGTAAGAAAATAAGACAACCAATCAGCAATCTTGTGGCAGAAGCAGATATCTAGGTCAGAGTCATGCCTGGGAAGTACTGAATAGGTCTAAGATGCAAGAAACATAGAGAATTCTTAAGGAAGATTAAAGGCACCAAGAAGAAAAAAGTTCATGTGCAAAGACAAGTGAGACCAAAAATATTGGTAAACTCTCAGAAATTAAGATGCTTAATCCGGGCAGGTGCAGTGGCTCACGCCTGTAATACCAGCACTTTGGGAGGCCGTGGTGGGCGGATCACAAGCTCAAGAGATCGAGACCATCCTGGCCAACATGGTGAAATCCCGTCTCTAGTAAAAATACAAAAATTAGCCGGGTGTGGTGGCACGCGCCTGTGGTCCCAGCTATTCAGGAAGCCAGGCGGAAGAATTGCTTGGCCTCAGGAGGCAGCGGTTGCACTGAGCCAAGATTGTGCCACTGCACTCCAGCCTGGCGACAGAGCAAGACTCTGTCTCAAAAAAATAAATAAATAAATAAATAAAATGCTTAATCCATGGTCAGCTAGCTAACTACTACACTACTGATAAATATGTTATCAAGATATCATCTTCAATTATAGCCACTGGACAGAAACATTCTGTACATTTACCTCACTTCTTAATTTCCTTCTCCGGAGTATATCCTAGGGGAATTGGAAGAACCAAATATTTATAATACTAATACTTTTTGAAACGAGCAATGTAGCATCCTTGGCAGACAGCATAGGGAAATTCAATTTTCCTGGAATCTGAGTCAGAGAAATCCACAAAAACTGAACCTTTGTTTAGAATGCTACCACTTGCAAAAAGATTATTTGTACAATGATAAGAGACATGTCCCTTAACAACCTCAAAGGGTCTCCCTTGTGGTACATACACACAGAATCAAATCTTGACATAGCTCCTCCATTCTCTCATCCCAAAACTGGAAGTATCAGCTTTGGGTTATCTATTTCATGCATAATTCTTCTTCTCAATATTTCCAATAAATGTTTCTTCAGCCTATGCTTGAATACCACCAATGATGAGGCACGTGCTACCACGAGAAAAGGTTACAATCATTTCCAGATACTCATATTTATTAAAAAGTCCTTCCCTAGGTTGAATTGAAACCCATCTTATTGCAAATAATATACCTTAGGCCTTCTCCTAGTCTCTGGAGCCACAAAGTCATAGAGCCCCCCTATGACTTTTAGCGTTTTAAAGATAAATGTCATGTTTCCACTAGGTTTAATCTTTTCCAGGTGCATGGTCTCAGTGTTTCAAAGCAATTTCACACACCATGATTTTAAGTTTCTAGTCATTCTTTTCTAGTTGGAGTCCAATTTCCTTAAATCTCTCTTAAGTTTGGCAGCCAGAACTAAAAAGATTATATTACACTAAAAAGATGTCATCATCGAAAACAGAATGTGCTAGTACTATCTCTTGCTTGAAGAACTGCATTTCTACCCATAAAACATGAGCCTGAATCAACACTAATGAAGCTATACTTTGATAAACTAAAATAACTAAATATTTCTCATATATGCTACTATTAACATCTCTCCCTTATCTTTTATTTATTTACTTTTTTTCTGAGACAGAGTTGCACTGTTGCCCAGGCTGCAGTGCAGTGGCATGATGAACTTGGCTCACTGCAACCTCCACCTCCTGGGTTCAAGCAATTCTTGTGCTTCAGCCTCCCAAGTAGCTGGGACTACAGGCACACACCTCCATGCTCAGCTAATTTTTGTATTTTTTTAGTAGATATTCAGTTTTGCTTTGTTGGTCAGGCTGGTCTCAAACTCCTGGCCTGTAGTGATCCACCCGCCTCAGCTTGCCAACATGCTGGGATTATAGGCATGAGCCACCACACCTGGCCTCCCTTATCTTTTATATTTATAAAAATATAAAATCTGAAACTGAAATTTATAAAATTTAAATAAAGATTTAAATTAAAAATCCTCTGTTTAGGTTGCCTGATTAATGCAATTTTGCTTCATTTGGTCACTGATTATAATTGGCTGTGAAATAATTTTGAACTTTGTGTCACATTATATGCTTGTTGTTTCTCTAGTTTTGTGTCTGGGCCAAGACCAGAACCACAGAGACTTCTTAGCTAATATAAATTCATCTGTCCTTGGGTAGTTATTTATCCAATTATGAACCCACCTGTTATATCCTCCCACATTTTTCTCTACTTAATCTAGATACACAATGTAAGGCACTTAATTAGGGTCATGCTAAAATCAAGAAACACAATGTGTTTGCTTCCTCTTCAGCCACTAGTCTAGGTATCTTATAAGGACAAAAAGTTGGTCTGGAATTATTCTTTATAAACCCTACTGATAGTGACTCTCCAAAATGTATTTAAAACTCATGTTTTAATAACTTATAGGTTTTCCTTCTAGAGGAAGAATCACATTTACCAGTATTAAGAAAGCTATAAAGTCTAGAAAGTTGTGGTCAAAAATATATGTTGACCAGGTGTGGTGGCTCACGCCTGTAAGCCTGTAATCCCAGCACTCTAGGGGGTGGCCAAGGTAGGCAAATCACTTGAGGCCAGGATTCGAGACCAGCCTAGTCAACATGGCAAAACCCCATCTCCACCAAAAATACAAAAATTAGCTGGGCATGGTGGCATGTGCCTGTAGTCCCAGCTACTCAGGAGGCTAAGGCAGGAGAATGGCTTGAACCTGGGAGACAGAGGTTGCAGTGAGCCGAGATCGCATCACTGCACTTCAACCTGGATGACAGAGCACAACTCTGTCTCAAAAAAAAAAAAAAATATATATATATACACACACACACACACACACACACACACATACACACATATATGTTGACTATATGCTTCCCCATCACTTATATCATTTAATGTTTTATAGATCTAATTGAATTTATTATCAATTGAATTTATTGTCAATGTAATGTTATTATATATGGCTTGGATGTTTGTAGTGTACTTATGCCCAAGTTAATGCAAGATGTAATTTAAACTATCTTTGATATTTATTGGGGATAATACATTCCCAAAACAACAAATTTTAAATATATAATATAAGATATTTCTCTGTATCTAAAAAATGAAATAAAAACACGCATACTCATAAATAGATTCTTACCTTTACCTGCCAATCAAAATCCTGTAGCTGTGCAGAGGAAATAGCAACTATTTCTCTTAACAGAGCCTGTTTGATTTCATCTTTCCTACTTTTCACGCATTTCATGATAGTTTCTTGATGAGATGAATTCAACTGATTCAATTGCTGAAGTATCTATAAAAATAAAAATAGGCAAAAGAGGCTTTCTGTTTAAAACATAAAAACACAATTCCACTCTNTTTACACATCTTTTAAAACAACAGTAAAAGGAAAAGAAAAAAGAAATACTTCTGTAATTATAAAAAAGAAAAAGATGAGAATGAGTAACCAGAAAATAGGATTTTAACAAATTTCTGCAAAATAAAGAGTAAAGAAAAAGGACTGATGGAAGAAGCAGCACAAAAATGAATACACCTGGAAAACACAAAAGCTGATACAGCCACGCAGGGTGAGTATCTCAAATCCCAAATGGAAAAAGTTCTGAGCACTGACAGGATGCTCAAAGGAAGGACTCATTTGAATAGCTGAGGTTTCAGATTTCAGATTTTTGGAGTAGGGATGCTACACTGGTGAGTATAATGCAAATATTACAAAGTCAAAAAAAATCCGAAATCCAAAACACTTCTGGTCTGAAGCATTTCAAATAAAGGGTACTCAACTTATATTAATATATCAGACAATGTAGCCTTTAAGGCAAGAAATATTACAACAAGTAGAGAAGGATAGTAAAAGGGCCATTCAACAGAAAGACATACAATCATAAATCTGTGTGTACCTAACAGCATAGTTTCAAAATATATAAAGCAGCAAAACTTGGCAGTACTAAAAGAAATGAATAAATCCACTTCACAATTAGAGGTATTACTACAACTCTCAATAACTGACAGAAAGAAATAACAAAAAAATCAATGAAGATATAGAAAAATTGAAAAACATATTCTACCTAAGCTTAGCAATATACAGAATACTACATATGACAACTACAGAATACACATTATTTATAAATGCATATGCAACATTCACCATAATGTACCATATGCTGAGCCATTTAGCAAACCACAACAGACTCAAAATCTGAAATAATATTGTTTATATATTTATTACTGTGTAATGAAGTCATAACTAATGAGAAAAGATAATCAAAAAATTTCTACATGTGTGAAAATTAAGTAACGCAACACTAAATAAATAAATAATATCAATTTCACTTACTCTTCCTGAGGACAAGAAGAAAAAAAAAAAAATCCTTCCAAATTCATTCCATGAGGCCAGAATAAAACTTGACCCCTTGACAAGAGTATTATAGGGAGGAAAAAAAAAAACTATAAAAAAAACCCACCTAGGCCAGTATCACTAAAATATACATGCAAAAATCGTAAACAAAATATTGGCAGTCCAAATGAAGAGACATATATACAAAAATAATACATCATGATCAAGTGGGGTTTATTTGGGCAGTGCAGCCTTAGTTTAACATTTGAAAATCACATTTAAAAAAATTATAAAAAATTATAAATTCAGGGAAAAAGCATTTGATAAAATTCAATACCCAACCATGATTAAAAATTCTCAGCAAAGTTAGAATTGTAGGATACTTCTTTAGTCTGATAATGGAGATCTATAAAATCACAGAGCTAACACACTAAATGGTGAAATAGCGAACACTTTCTCCCTTAGGTTAGGAATAGACATATGTCTACCATCACTGCTTTTTCATAAGAAACATTGCCTGATAGTGTTAGCCAATGCACTAAGGTAAGAAAAATAAGTAAAAGATGTTAAAGTTGAAAAAGAAAATGATTATATACAATTGTCCCCCCCAAAAAATCTATACACAATTAGACACTGTAAACAAATTTGGAAAGGCTGTGGGACATAAGATATATAAAAATCAACTGTTCGTACATACTAGCAAAACACTACTGAAAAATGAAAGATCAAAACATCACTTAGAAATAAAAAATATTGTGAGAGCTCTACACTGAAAACTACAAAATATGCGAGAGAAACTAAAGCTAATCTAAATAAATAGAGGGTTATCATGCCATATTCATAGCCTTGGAAAGATAATGTTGTTAAGATGTCAATTCTCCCCACAAATGATATAGCAATTCAGTGTGATCTCTGTCAAAATTCCAGCAATTTTGTAGGTTAACACTGAAAAGTAGATTCTAGAGTGTTATCTGAAAATATAACAGCCAAGGCAATCCCAAAGAAGCATGAGAATGAAGGTCTTCTATTACCAGATATCAAGACATAATTTAATTTAGCTTTAATTCTATAGTAATCAAAGCAGTGTAGGATTGGCAAATATACAAAAGTAGACTAATGGAGGATGTTAAGAGTCCAGATACAGAGGCACACCTATGTGGCCATTTGATTTACAATAAAGGCTACATGGCAACATTGTGGTGCAAGGATGGTTATTTCAATAAATGGTCAACCAGATATTCATTAGAAAATTTTGAACTTGACCTCCAGTCCATACACAAATACTAATTCAAAATGCATCAGTGACATAATGTGAGACCTAAAACAATCAAGCTTCTACAAGAACACACCAAGAATCTTCATGTCTTCAGCACAAATATTTCTGAAACAAAACAGTAATAGCATTAGCCAGCAAAAGAAATATTGACAGAGTGGACTTGTTAAATTTCGTAAGTTGTTTCACCAAAAGACACCATTAAGAGAGTAAAAGGCAAGCACATAACAGAAGATATTTAAAATACATATTTCTAGCAATGAGCTCATATCCAGAATATCATCCAAATCAATATGACAAACATACATAACTCCATTTTTAGAAAAGTGAGCAACCTACACAAATAAGCTCAAATGATTTTTGAACAATTCAGTGGGAGAAGGATATCCCATGACCCTGCAATTTCACTTCAAGATATTTACCCCGGAAAAGCAGGTCTGAGTGTGCACAAGGAGACAGGTAGTAAAGAATGTTTATAGCAGCACTGTTTGTAATAACAAGAGAAGCAACGACTAACTGTTAGTCAGGAGGGAGATAAATCTTATGTAATTCCTATCATCAAATACTAAAAGGAGTTAAAATACACAAACTAGATTCATGTTTATCAATGTAAAACAAAATGCTGCATTTAAAACAATTTACAAGTGCATACATATGTTACATTTACAAGTTATACACTTAAACACCCCAAATAATTCAATATACTAAAAGATTCAAACATACATACAACATATAATACAAAACATGAACACCACCTTCAAGATGGTGACCTCTAGGTAAGGGTGGGATATCTAGGTGAGGGAGAGGGGAATTTAGGTGTCTCTGTAATGCTTTCTTTCTGAAACAAACACACATATTGCAAAATGTTAACACCGTTTAACTGTGGTAATGGAAATGTAGGTAACAGTTATATAACTTCTTGTTTTCTTCTGTAGGCTTTAAATGTTTCACAATTAAAAGAGTAAAAACAACCAAAAATAAACTGCAAAAACCTAGGACTTCCACAGATTTTTCCATCCGCAATTATGAGGTATTTGTTGTTATTGATGATGGCCCTTGTATTATACAGTGCTCTAAAAAACTCAAAGAGAAACCTAAGCATTAATTATTAAAGTTATAGAAATGTGCAGAGAAGTTACCTCTTCATCGGGTAAGTTTTTACCAACTACAGCTTTGAAAAATTTGGTAACATCTTCTAAAACGTGGATCCATTCTTCTGATTCCCAAACACTGTGATAATCTTGGTACACAGGATAAGCTCGACCACAAATGCCATCAATTATTTTGTGAAGAAGCTAGCAAGAAAAAGGGAAATAAATGTACTTATAAGTAAAATGATAAAACAAATTTATCTTCCTTTTAGCAAACAAATGTTAAGAGATGTTCATGTTAACTGCAAGACCAGCTGAAGTTAAAATGTATAAACCACTTTTAAGATTATTCTTATTAAAAATTAAATCTCATAAAAATCCTAGACTTTCTATTATTATGTCGACCTTCAGAAACTAATTTTTATGTTATAAAACATAATTTTTATGTTATAAAAATTACATAATGAAAAAACTGAAACGAAGATATGTATAAAAGACATCATATTTACAGCATTGACCAAAGGACAGGACTTACATCAAAGTCTCTTACTGTAGGCCTATAAGCTTCATTTTGCTTTGCCTCCATTTTCGTAACGTTGATACATTTTTTTTCTCTTGAGGGTCTCATTATGTTGCCCAGGCTGGCCTTGAACTCCAGAACTCAAGCAATTCTCCCATCTCAGCCTCCCAAGTAGCTAGGACTGCAGGCGAGCACCACCACACCCAGCTCAGCAGTTACTTTTCTGTATTCCCAGGAAGTCTTCAGTAATTTTTTCCTTTTTTTACATTCCTTTCTATCCTATTAGTATCTTCATATCAGCAATGGAAAGCCTAACATATGTATAACTGAACATAGTGAGATAAGACTGTGAATTTTGGAATAAAACTATCAGTTCAAATCCCAGTTTCAGTATTTTTAAGTTTGATTTAAATGTTCTGAGTCTGTTTCCTCTAGTGCTAAATCAGGATATCATCTATGCTCGTAATCTTGTTGTAAGGATTGAATAAGAATATATGCAAATAACTCGGCACCTTCCTGGCATGTAAAAAGACATGTAGACATTGCTAGCCTGCATTACCATTCTTCTTCTCATTATTATCACTCCTCCTCCTCCTACAATCCATGCCTTCAACATCTATTAACTGAGATAACACAATGCCAGTACTATTCTAGGCACTTAACATTTAATAAGGTTATGTTTCTCAGGAGATATTCGTATCTTACAAGAGGAGTATTTGAACCAAATAACTTGGAAATGATATCTAATCAACAAGTCTTCCAACTCTTCTCCCCTAGATCATATTCCACCCCATTTTAATGGATAACTCCTTCCCTCTAACACCACACATACCAGAACACAAGCAACTGTTTCCAAATGGTGGCTAATATACTATACAACTAATTTTTATTAACCATAAATCAAACAACATACTCAAATTTGAATTGGCATTCAAATTCTCTATACCTTATCCTATATCGTCCCCATGCTAAAGCAAAACCCAGAAGTCAAACTGAAAAATAAAAGCATTATCTTTTTTAGAATATGTTATTCATTCACAAATATGCAATGAACACTTCATTCCAGTTATTAAACAAGGTCATAGAAATGACCTTATTTAATGGCAAAGACACCATAATAGCTAGCACTATGGGGCCCTAACTAGGTACCATGCTCTGGACTGATCCTCAGTACAACTCTAAAGTAACTATTTTATTATTCCCATTTTACAAACGAGGAAACTGAGAATAAATAAAGTAAGGCCCTACCATAACAGAGCTTTAGTCCATTAGAAAAAGGCAAACATATAAATACATGCAATTTAGAATGATGGGACCATAATAAAAGTATATAGAAGGTATAAAGGAGCTCAGAGAGTAAGCAAGGAAAAGGCTGTCTTAAAAGGATGAGTAGTTTGCCAGGCAAACAGGAGAGAAGGGCATTTCTAGACACAAGCATTGGCATATCCATAGGATGAAAACTGTAAAATCACACTGCTTGATTTAGGGAATAGCAGGCTATTTCGGGGGCGAGGGAGTGACATGAGACAAGGCTGGAGAGGTGGGTGAAACCAAACCAAAAAGGGCCTTGTGTACAAAGCAAAAGAGCCTAGACTTCAATCTGTGCTCAACCGGGAACAATCCTATTCACATATCTGCATTATATTTCCATATATTTAACAGATTGGAAGATGTAAGAGAAGATGAGAGAGGGTGAGCCTACAGGCTTCCATTTTCAGTTAAGGAGCTAAAGATTAAGGCGCCTAAATTGTTGAGGACAAGGGAGAAGAGATGTGAAGAGGCCATGAAGGAGACCTAGAATGGCAGGTTGAGTGGCTGGGTGAAAGTGATGGTGCCACAAACTGAAAAGGAGGCTACAGGAGGAGTAGGTCCAGGGGGAAAGAAGAGCTCACGCAAGGGTGCACTGAATTTGAGGTACCTGTGGCAGAAGGCTGACACTCAGAGAAGAGAGTCTGGTTTGGGTTTACGTTCTTGAATCATAGAGGAAGAAATTTTTGGCTGGACCTAGAGATTTAGGAGTCATCAACATACATGGTAGAAAAGGTTATGGGCCTTATCTAAATGTCTAAATGTGTAGAATGAAGACAAGGAGAGCCAAAAGCCAACAAAACACTCAGAATCAATAGATCTGAGTATAAAATCCAGCTTTGCCACTTACTGGCTGGGCAACCCTGGGCAAGTAACCCAAAATTTCTGCGGACATTTCAGCTTCCTCACTTGCAAAATCAGAGAAAAGAATTCGGGTGTTTTTTTTTTTTTTTTTTTCCTTGATCCTGGCAGGAAGTAAGTTAATTCCTTTCTGTCTCTCCCACACTTTCTCCAGTGTAAGTGGAATAGAGGAAACAGGAAGATCAAAATTGGGGCTCATAAAAAAGATGCTCCACCAGGTCACAGGCTGTCTCACTCACCATTTTACCTCATCCCATCTGGGCGCTCAATGTATGGTAGACTTCAAAGAAAAACTGGCTGAACAAATGAATGAGGTTGCTTTTTCCAGATTCTTACAAGCCAGGTTCTTTGATAGACTGGAATCACCTCTTGGGACGACTCTAACTAAAGTAACTCTCCCAGTTATTTCGCTTCCTTCGAAGCACCCTCAACGGGGGGCAGGGTCCGCTTCGGTCTACGCCGCTTAGTATTCCCAGCACCTAGCACTGTGCTCGCTGCCAGGTACGTTTGTGTTGAATGAATGAAGAAAATGTTTGCAAAGAGGCAGCAAACACCGACTTGACGTCATAAGCTTTCAAAGCCCAGTCGGAGGCGGGCGCCTCCAGGCGCTTCTGCGCGGAAAGCGCCTGGAGCTGCACCTCTAGGCCAGGGCGCAGAGGTGGGGCCCCAAGCTGTCCTCCCAAGTTCCCCAGAGGAGGCGGGGACCGAACACCCGAAATCACGCCCCTTCCTCCTCCCTTCTCCAGGGAGCTTGCAAAGGCGTCTGGGTCGCACCAGGCCTGACCTGCAAGCCACACCGTCCCAAAGCCCCGGCCCCGCGCCGCTTACTCAGGGACACCCCCTCACCTGCGGGCCCCGCTCGGCCGGCAGCTTTTGCAGCTGCCACAGGGGCGTCCCCTCTTCCGGCTCCATCCCTGAGAGAAGCAGGGGCGTGGGTCACGTGACAAGGCTGGCCGCGCGTCCTAAGCCGCGGCTCGCCCACGTGACTCTCTCTGGAGGGGAGGGGCCGGGCGTGGAACTAAGGAGTCCCTGTGCGCTTGCGCAGAGACCCAGCCACCGCTCTCTCGATAACTAAGGAGCGTTTGCAGTTTGCAGGGATGTGGCTAAGATACCCCCTGTGCTGTTACTTTGAAGGCAAGTGTACATATCTTTCAACGCAGTTTGTAAGTTTGTTCCGGGTTCTATTAAGCTTTCTCTGTACTCTTTAGAAAACCGTTGACTAAAGGTAACCCTCTATTTGGGTGCCCGTGCATGGTCTTTGTCCCAGAGTTTTAACGAAGTCTCTACCAAAATATCCTGATTTGCAAGGTAAATTAAAGTTTTGCCATGAGCAGCGTTCTGTATATAGATTATCTTAGGGAGAAAGTGCTATTTTCGGCTCCATTTGCAGAAAACAAACATGATCAGAGAAGCCGCTAGGGTTGTCAGATTTAGCAAATGAAAATACCAAACGTCCCGTTAAATGTGAAATTTCAGATAAACAAAAGTATTTTGTTTTAAGTATGTCCTAGATATTGTATGGGGTATACTTATACTGAAAATTATTTGTTTATCTGAAATTAAAATTTAACTGGGTATCCTATATTTTATCTGGCAACCCTAAAAATCACTAACCTAAGCTAAATAAGATGCCCAGTCTGAAGTTAAACAAAATCAGAGACTCTAGAGGCATGCTGTTAACGTTGGACTAAGTCCAAAGTCCAAAATAAACTTGAAGTAATATCTTTTGCAAGGTTGCATAGATAGAAGTTACAAAATTACTGGTCTGAGTCCAGAAATGGTGGTCTCAGTCTGCATGCTTGACTACCCCTGCTGAGGAAAGAAAGGCATGCTGTGGTGAGATAGCTTACCTAAGGCCACATAACAGATGACTAAGGTAAAATGACACATCCAGCAGGGCCCAAGATTTAGTCAGAGGACACAGGATTAGATCCTAACTTATCTTTCAAGCAACACTGAGTACTAAGAAGAATTTGATCTTTTCTCTTGAATTTGGATGGGACAAAATTTAGCCTGTAACAAATTGGCTTCTAAAATAGTTAACCTGAAAGAGAGACAATGCTTAATATTTGCCCTTTGATTAGTAAGAGGATGTTCTTTCTTCTTCTTCTTCTTTTTTTTGAGATGGAGTTTTGCTGTTGTCCAGACTGGAGTGTGATGGTGCAATCTCAGCTCACCCAACCTCCACCTTCTGGGTTCAAGCAATTCTCCTGCTTCAGCCTCCAGAATACCTGGCATTACAGGCATACGCCACCATACCAGGCTATTTTTTTGTGTTTTTAGTAGAGATGGGATTTCACCATATTGGCCAGGCTGGTCTCAAGCTCCTTACCTAAGGTGAAATGCCTGCCTCAGCCTCCCAAAATGCTGGGATTACAGGCTTGAGCCACCGTGTCCAGCCTTAAGAGGATGTTCTTATGTGTGTAATCCATATGTGTGTATTAAATTATCAATTTTATAAAATTGGTAATATAAAATTATAATATTATAATTGGTTATAATATAACCAATTGTGATTTATTATAATGACAGCATAAAATTTGCAGGGTTGTTGTAAGTTGACACATGTAAAGTTCTTGAAAGGAAGTCTGGTCTGGCACATAGAAATGGCATTATATTCCCTTGTACATGGCCTTCTTTGCTCTCCTGTTATCTAGCCAAAGCCTAGTGGGTTCCAGAAAGTCTAGTGGGTTCCAGAAAGTTACCCTCCTAGTGAACTGTCGCTGCCTTAGAGATGTGGTCTGCATCTAAAACCCAACTAGCCTGCTATATAGTGCTGGATAGGTGATATAGGTCAGTGCTTACAGTTGGGAGAGATGTTCAAAGATCTCAGGTAAACCCCACTGTGTGCACTTGCTGAGCTGAAACTGGAATTCAAGCTTACTATTTGTGAAATAGTTAATTTGTTGCTTTTTTCTGAAGGTAGTTTCCTTGAGATTGTTTGTTTTGAGGTGGAAGCAGGAAAGAGTTTTGTACACCATGCTTGGGAAATTCATTCATTTACTCCTTTAACAATTTGTTTAAACATCTACCATTGATTAGATGCTCTAATGACTGGGAATGCAAGCAGTGGACAATAATTTACTTTCTGGTTTCAGGGAAGATGGAGTGCTTAGATAATGAACAAGTACACAATTAGGATGATTAAATATACTGATAGAGATGGATGCTAGAAATATATCTTGGATTGGTCAAAAAGCACCTAGCTAATAAATTGCATTTATACTAAGGCATAAAGGCTGAAAAGACATAAAGGCAACATCTAGGGGAAAATAGTTAT
The DNA here is from genome assembly GCF_001604975.1 of Cebus imitator. Lineage (NCBI taxonomy): Eukaryota > Metazoa > Chordata > Mammalia > Primates > Cebidae > Cebus > Cebus imitator. The sequence goes on along the minus strand of NW_016107439.1, from coordinate 5,605,809 downwards.
GAGCAGAATGCAGAAGCCTTGAGGCAAGAGAAAGCCTGCCTTATTCAGGATAATGACGCAAGGCCTCTGTGGCTGGGCAGGCCTTAAAGACACCAGAGATGTGGGCATGGATTTTGACCAGCAAATTGACATAATGTGGTTTACATTATTAAATGGTTATACGCTGGAAAATAGTTATACTATGCAAAACAGATCTTAGAATGCATGAGCAAAAGAAGGGGGACCAATCTGGAGACTACTCCAAACTCACTCTAACTACACTACTATAGACATTAGAGTTAGTATGACCCAGTTTGTACCCCCAGACTATGGAATTTCAGGGGCTTAGATGATAGGTGGTAGTGGCAGGAACTAAATACAAATGGAAAGAGTCAAAATATATTTTGGAACTAAGACCTATAGAAGTTGATGATGGATCGGATGCTTGTGGAAGAGAAAGAAAAGTGGAAGTGAAATGCAGACTAAAAGAGATAGTAAAGCATCTGTCTTCCAAGCCAGCATGAGGTTTTATGCCCTGAACAAGAGACAGTGTGTAGAGCCATATACTATATATAGTGTATACAGCCATGCTATAGCTTCTTTGTTGGTGAAAGACTTCTGGAGGTGCAGTAGTGTAGTGATTAAGTACACAGGGTCTAGAGTCAGACCAGGATTCCAATTATGTCTCCACCACTTACTAACCCACATTACCTTGGACAAGTTGCATAAACTCTTATACCTAAGTTTCCTCTACTGAATATAGGATAAAACTACCATTTATTTAATAAAGTTGTTCTGAATCTCAAATAAAATGATGTACATATTCGTGTCCAACTACTGATAAAAAAAAAAAAAGAAGAATGCATATAAAGTGTTAAGCAAAGCACCTAGAATATAGTGTGCCCATAGTAAAGGTTAACTGTTACTGTTAGCAGTAGTAGTATTACTTGGGACACAAGTAGTGCCAATCGGGAGCCCTGGGAACAAAGTGAGACACATTCACACACATACGCACACACCCTATGCCACAGATTAAAAACATTCATGAGCAACAGATAGGTGGATCAGGTGAGGTGCCTTGATAAGTAAAAGTAAAGAAAAAATGGAGCTTGCCTCACACCTGTAATCCCAGCACTTTGGGAGGCTGAGGCGGACAGAACACTTGAGCTTATGAGTTCGAGACGAGCCTAGGTAACATGGTGAAAACTCATCTCTAAAAAAAATACAAAAATTAGCCAGGTATGGTGGTGTGTGCCTACAGTCCCAGCTTCTTGGGAAGCTGAAGTGGGAGGATGGCTTGAGCCCAAGAAGCAGAGGTTTCAGTGAGCCAAGATCATGCCACTGCATTCCAGCCTGGGAAATAGAGCCAGACCTTGTCTAAATAAATAAATAAATAAAGAGAAAGGAATTGAGAGGGAAAAAAGAGGAGAGGAGAGGAGAAAATAGAGTTGATTCAGAGGAGAGGGGAGGGGAGGGGAGGGGAGGGGAGGGGAGGAAGGAATGGAGCTGATTCATCCCTGTGAGGTCTCATAAACTGACTTGGGCAAGGGATAGCTGGAGGAAGGTTCTCCAATCATTTGGGTACAAACTAAGGGCCTTCTTAAGTTGGACATTTTAGTAGAGTCTGCAAGTTGTCCCCCAATATCTATGTTCTCTGTTATGGGTTGAATTGTGTCCCTCCAAAATTCATTGTTGAGGTTCTCAATGCCAGGACCTTAGAATGTGAGCTATTTGGAGACAGGGTCTTTACAAAAGTAAGCAAGTTAAAGAGAGGTTATTAGGTTGGGCCATAATGAAATGTGACTGGTGTCCTTGTGAAAATGGGAAATTTGGACAAAGTGATACACAAGGAGGGAAGATGATATGAAAAGACATAGGAAAAAGATAGCAATCTACAAGACAAGAAGAGAGACTGGAACAGATCCTTCTTTCATAGCTTTCAGAAGAAACCAACCCTGCTGATACCTTGATTTTCGGCATCTAGCCTCCAGAATTTTGAGACATTATGTTTCTGTTATTTAAGCCACCAGTTTGTGGAACTTTGTTATGGCAGCCCCAGCAAACCAATACACTCTTCTTTCACCACAGTAAAATAATTTCTACCTGGGCACAAGATTGCCAGAAAGAGGACCAACTACATTTCCCAGCCTCCCTTTCATCTAGGTCGGGTGGTATCTAAGTGCTGGGTAGTAGGATGAAAGTGAAAGTATCATGTAGCACTCCTAGGTAACTTTTATTTAAGGAGAACCCAAATACACCATTTGCCTTTTTCTTATTTGTGTCTGCTTTTATCCTTCTTCCTGGAACTCAAATGATGCTGTTTTTGAACAGGGAGGTCATGGGCCAAGTACAGAGAGTCAACAGGATGGAGTTAAGGTACCTGACATTGTTGAACCCATGCCTGATGTCGCGTTAGCTAAGGACTACCTACACGGACATCTATGGGAAATATTACTCTACTTCCCTCTTATGTAAGCCTCTTTTATGGTGGTCCTCCTGTCAATATCCCTCAGCCTAATCCCAACTAATATAAACATTATAGTTAATGATACCTAATTTGCATCCACATGCCTGTAGCCTTGGATTATACTTAGGATGTCAATGGTAAAAATTAAAAGGCAAATTGTAAAATGAAAGTGTAAATTTGAAAAATAGGCATTCCTATATATTGCTATTGGCATATTTTCTAGAGGGTTGTGGTTGCATTTAGAAAGTCTTCTAAATGTATATACTCTTTGAGTTAGAAATTCCAGTTCCAGAAATATAAAAGAATAAAATATTTGGTTCTAAGATTATTCATTTACACATTGTTTACAATAGCAAATAATAGTAATAAGTTACTGGCTTAATAAATATTATAACATAAAATGAAGCCACAAAAAGTGATTTTATAGAAGAATATTTAATAGTATATAAACTTGCTCACAATAACTATTGGGAAAAGTACTGTGTGATCCATGGTGTGTTGGGTTTCTGTGCGTGTTAAGTTTCTGTTGTTTAAGCCACCCAGGCCAGCGCCTGTATGTGTAGTGTTCAATTTCCTAGAAACAGGAATATACAAAATTTTAGCAATGGTTATCTTGCATTTAGGAGATTACAGATGATTTTGATTTTCTTCTTTTAGTTTTTCTGCATTTTTCACTCAAATTTTTATTTAAAATGTCTTAAATATTTTAAGATTGCTATGGTAAATTATGACTCTAATGATTCCCTTTAATTTTGCTTTCAAACCAGCCAGGTCTTACTAGCCAGCCCTTTCCTCCAACATCTTGCTAAACATCACCAACAACAACCAATTCGCGGATAATAATCTGTTTTTCACCCCCTTGTCTAGAGTTGCACTCTCCATTGGAATTGAATTTGTCTTCCTAGTTGTCGAGTTGTTTTAGCCACTGCATAATATGGATCCCTGAAGTTCCAGCCTGCTGATAATCACTAAGCAACCACATACTTTAACTTATATTACAGCAGCCTTTCACTTTTTGTACGAATGTCTGTATTAGTCAGCTGGTTAATTCATTTAATCGTTAATGAGTTCAATAAAACTGCAAAATTTTGGAAGTTTAACATAATCCTTGTTTTATTTTGTGTGTGTGTGCTTAGCTAACAGTCTGATGTGTACAAGTGTAGGCATTTAGGTGGCTCTTCTATTCTCTAAGACCTCAGAATTCTCTTTATTCTGTTTATTCGCGCGTTGGTTGCATATGAAAGAAGTAGCATATGAAGGATCGCGGAGGGAATTTTTATGTGCCAGATTTAGATATGGTGTGTGTTATTCCTACCTGCATTTCATCACCTGGAACCCAATTGCGTGGCACCATGCAACTGTAAGGAAATTTTAGAAATATAGCTTAGCTGTGTGCCCAGAAAGAAAAGGAATTTAATAAATGTATAGTCGTTTCTACCATAATCATGCCTTTTTTAAAAAAAGAGAATTTATCATAGAAGAAATTCTCATATAAACACGTAAACAATTGTCTTTCACATTTTTGTGATGAGCCATTATCCTTGATGACTTGCAGCTACCACTAGCAAAATATAAAACTGGGATCCAACTAATGTCTTGCATCTGTCTCAAAAATGTATTGATTCAGATTTATATTAAGAGGAAAATCTGAGAGGCTAGTAATCCAATCAGTCCCTTTTCATTTTATTGCCATGATCAGGTTAGATTAACATTTGTAATTATAGCAGTTATATCTGAGAGAATTCAGGGAGGTGAACTTGGGTGGCTGCCTGTTTAGGTAAGCCTCTGGATTATACTAATTCAGAATTAAGAGTCTGTTTTTCAGCTTTTTAGGTCCCCAAACTTGAGCTCATCATTTCATTCATAAGAGACTCACTCATTATAACCAAGCTCTCAACAAAAAGTAATTGTCTGTATCTCTTTTGTTCACATTAATTTCCTCAGTTCAAACCTGCTTTTCAGGTTATCCTATGACTTGAAGTTGACTAATTTGTTCACCTGAATTAGATGTGTTGTAATATATATGTAATTAGTTATTTGAATTGTAATCTGCGTAAAATCATTCCTGTTCATAAACGATTGAGAGAAAAGGGGCTTAAGGTTCAAAGGAGTTAAATTACTATCTTGTAACCATATAGAAAATATTTGAATGTTACATTGGCATTGGTTCTATTGCATTAAAAGAACTTATGAATGACTAATTGGCAAAGATTTGCAAGGTGATAAGTTTAATCTTATAAACCTAGACAGATTTGGTTGCCTATAGAAATTGATTCTTAGAAATCAGTTTAATAAATGTCTCATTTCATTCTGGTCAATGAACTTAATAAACTGAAGGCCTTTATGTTTCTTTTAGAGGCTTGTGTGTAATTCAGAAATGTTAACACCTCTTTATTTCATTATATTTTTGTAGAAAAAATAATCTTGTAGCTTGAGCCACCTAAGATCTCCATTAAAGAGATCTTTAAAATAAATAGATATTTTGATTTAAGAAGAGCAATAGAGGTAGCCTATGACATTTATTTCAGTGTAGCACTAAAGAAAACAATACATTAAAAGCTCTGAAATAGCTCTGTTACAGTGGAATACCTGAGTGAACTGCAATTTTGGACCTAAGAAGTAATACACACTATATCCTCAGGGGTTGGCATTGTTTAATGGCATGCCAAGTGTTCAGTGACTCTTTCCAGTGAAGATTCTGTGCCTTTCTATGCCTGTAAACCTCTCACCTTCCAATTGCCACCTCTTTTAATCCCTGTAGAACCACCACATCTGTAAACTGTTAGGATTTCAGCCAGTGGTTCTTTTCTTTTCTTTTCTTTTCTTTTTTTTTTGGAGACAGAATCTCACTCTGTCACCCAGGCTGGAGTGCAGTAGTGTGATCTCAGCTCACAGTAACCTCTGCCTCCCAGGTTGAAGTGATTTTCCCACTTCAGCCTCCCAAGTAGCTGGGGCTATAGGTGTGCACCACCACAGCCAGCTAATTTTTGTATTTTTAGTAGAGATGGGGTTTCACCATGTGGCCAGGATGATCTAGATCTCCTGACCTCGTGATCCTCCTGCCCTGGCCTCCCAAAGTGCTGGGATTACAGGACTGAGCCACCTCACCCAGCCCAGCCAGTGGTTCTTAATCAGAGAAGCACATTAGTCAAGGAATTTCTGAGTATTGATTTTTCACTTTAAATGTGTCACAGTTTTGTTTTCTAATTTTTAAATAGCTTTATAATAACTCATACCATAAAGTCTACCCATTTAAAATACAGGTTGACTTACTAAGTTTACTAAAGCAAGGTTTTTTGAAATTGATATAGGAATGCAATTATCACTACGTCTCCCAAAATGACCCTTACACCTATTTGTAGTAGACATATGGAGAGCTTTTAAAATAAAAGAAGAAGGAAAGTAAAGGTCATACCTTGCACACAAATACTATCAGAATCTCTTTGACAACTAACACCAGTGTTATGTTGTTGCTGTTATAAAACATCCCAGATGATTTTAAGTCAATGTTGAGATACAGTGATGTGGACAAAACTTTGTAGAAAAGATGAAGATCTGGAAAATACAGCCTTTTACTAACCAAGAGATCACCTGGCTTAAACCAAATGTTGTCACAACAGCAGCACAGCAGTAACAAAGGAGGCCTTTAGAACATTTAGAAAATGGTGGTTTTCTGATCCTGAGTTTTTGTTCCTGTAGTTTCCTTTGCCTAGAATTTCCCCTCCTTCTTCCTGCCACTCTCTCCATGCACACCTAGTTGACCTAGAGAATTCACATACAACCCCAGAGAACTTTAATTGCTGCCTCCCCTGTGTTTTCATAAATCTTTGAATAAACTTCTATTATAGTCCTTATTGCATCATAGCTGTTTCTTTTTTTTTTTAGACGGAGTTTCACTCATGTT
>NW_016107439.1:5595063-5599300 GCF_001604975.1 Cebus imitator | reverse complement strand
TGTTGACCAGGATGGTCTTGATCTCTTGACCTCGTGATCCACCTGCCTCGGCCTCCCAAAGTGCTGGGATTACAGGCTTGAGCCACCGCGCCCGGCCCATAGCTGTTTCTTATATTCTGACATTGTTCTGAGAGCTCCTTGAAATGCAGAGGTCATGCCACATTCATTTGAGTATCTAAACAGTGTCTGGCACAAAGCTGGTTCCCAAAAAGTGTTTGTTGAATTCAGAAATATAAGAGGTGCTTTAAAAACTATGAAAGCTGGGCACGGTGGCTCACACCTATAACCCCAGCACTTTGGAAGTCTGAACCTGGGAGATCATGAAGCCAGGAGCTTAAGAACAGCCCTGGTGAACATGGTGAAACCCCATCTCTACTAACAATACAAAAATTAGCTAGGCGTGGTGGCGGGCGCCTGTAACCCCAGCTACTCAGGAGGCTGAGATAGGAGAATCACTTGAACCCGGGAGGCAGAGGTTGCAGTAAGCCAAGATCACGCAGCAGCACTCCAACCTGGGCAACAGAACAAGACGCTGACTTGGAAAAAAAAAAAGAAACTATGAAAAGCATAGACAGTGATTTCCAACCTTGGCTACAAATTAGAATCAACTGAGGAGCTTTTCAAAATCCCTATGACCAGTGCACACATACACTAATGAAATCATCTCTAGGGGGTGGGACCAAGCAGTGTATTTTCGTTACATCTAATTCTAATGTGCAGCTGAAATTGAAAACCAAGGGCATAAAGCCACAAAGGATGGTCCAAAATTTTATCCTTAGCCAAAATACACTGGCTGAATTGCCTGAAATCTTTAAATTGTTTGCTATTACATTGCTTGGAAGGAGCTCAGAAATACATGTGAATTAACAGATAGCTGTTTTTAAAATATATGGAAAGCCCCTAGGATACTCAAAGAGAACTGGCCATTCATGTAAGTCATTGAAGTTTTGATTATGATTACTTACCTTTTGACATTTCATTTGAAGAAACATTATGAAATAGGAATATTGCTTCGGGTAGAAAATTGAAAATATCAAAACAGAAATTGTATTGGACAATGATGTTATTCAAGATTATTCCAATAGGGGAGAGGGGCCAGAGCTCAATCCAGACTCAACTTCACTGAAACATAGGACAGGAGGATTTCTAAGTTTTGGAAGTGAGAGGGAGTATACAGGCTATATGTGCTTACTAACTGGCTTTACTCAAAAGTAAACTTTCTCATAACTTTGTGACAGGATGCACTTTTACCACTTGGAGGAAGGTACCCACCAAAGTTATGGAAGATAGAGTGACTATCTCATTTGCTGATTACATTTCAAAGAATTGGCTCAAAGTTTTTTGAGAAAGACATTTGCAAGTTGTAAAACCAACAAGAGACTCATTAAGAGATTTGTATTTCAAAGGGGCAGAGAAAATATGTTACAAGTTTTCTAAATATGCTGTACAAAAATGGAGGTCAGGGGCCTAGTGTCAGGGAAGAAGCCGATCTAAAGTTTAGTCAAGCTGGGGAATGTTAAGGCAGTCTTGGTCCAAGTCAAATAGATAGGTGATTTTGAAGAATGTAGATGGACCAGAAGGGCTGTCGGAGAAATTCTTCAACAATGAGCTTTCAGCAGCAAAGGTTAGCGTGAGCATATTTGATCCTTGGGAGAACCAAAGAGGAAAGTTAGAAAAGGCCTGGAGAATTAAAATATTTTGCAGATTTTTCTTGCATAGTCTGGTTTATATCAGGAAAATAAAAAGGGAACACTTCCTTCTGCACTTTCTTACTCCTAAAGGAACTCTCAGATCCATATTCCTATGTAAGATGTAGAACTGTATATTGGCATACCATGTAACAACCATGCACATAAGCTAAAATACAGAAAAAATTACAAGCATATACATGTGTATTTTTTAAATAATCTGGAACTTTACATACGTACATGTAGCTTCTGGCAATGAGACTTGGACTAGTGTTGAAGAGGACTTTAGTGATATCTATAATATTTCATCAAAGCAACAGGGGAGGCCAGGTGTGGTGGCTCACACCTGTAATCCCAGCACTTTGGGAGGCTGGGATGGGCAGATTGCTTGAGCTCAGGAGTTCAAGCCCAGTCTGGGCAACATGGCGAAGTCTGTCTCTAGAAAAAAATACAAAAAAAAATTAGCCTGGCAGGGTAGCATGCGTCTACAGTCCCAGCTACTGGGGAGGCTGAGGTGGGAGGAAAGCTTGAGCCCAGGAGGAGGAAGTTGCAGTGAACCATAATCTTACCACGGCACTCCAGCCTGGGTGGCAGAGCAAGACCCTGTCTCAAAACAAAAACAAAAACAAAAACGAGATTGGAGGCATAAAATCCAAAATGGTAATTGTAATTCATTCTGAATTTCTGAATGGTAAGATAATATGAATTTGTTTTATGGACCTTGTACTTTTCTAGATTAAATTCCAAAAACAAAACAAAAATAAAGACAAATGTCATATGGTGGGTCTAAGCCAGGAGTTTAGAAGGAGGAGAACTCAATGTCAGGGTGATCAAAGACCTTCAGGCAAAGGAAGAAGGAGGATTTGGGAGATTGGTTCAATATCAATAGGCAGAAATGGATAAGCATGGCAATTTAGTTGGAAGGAATCACCCAAATAAAAAAGACAGATAATAAAACCCAATGTCAGTATGTATCCAAAACTGAGTAAATTTCTAAATCAAAATTTGATGCCCAAAATAAAGATATTTATATATATAGTATCGTGAGAAATATTCAGATCCAGGGGAAAGCAGGTAGAATTTTCTAACACAGCCCTTCTGTTGATATTGTTGCTAAATTATAGGAAACAAAAACTTGGACAGATAATTATGGTCTTAAAAGCCAAACTAATCTCAAGAGGCGTCATCAGACTTCCTGTTACACAAGAGGAAACAGAGGCCTTCAGAATTTGAAGTCATCAGTGGTCAATTCCAGTCCAGACTCAAGCACTGGCTATTACATCAACATCATCAGAACACAATTCAATAGAGCTAATCAAGTCCTGACTTTCTCTGATAGTAAAACAGAGCTGTCCATTTGACATGCTGGAATGTAGGGAGAATGAGGAGTAAAAATTATATGCTGGAGATAGTACGTTTTAAAAATTAACGGAAAAAGAACACAGACACTTTAGTAAATTCATTTTTGTTAAACCCATTTTATTCTAACCTGTTTTTATGCAAAGAAATATTTTCGAAAATATCAAAGGGATTTTAGCAAAGATTAAACTATGTAAATCAAGTGCATATAAAATGATAATGTAAGCCCTCTGTGTTAGCATTTGTAAAAGCTGGTTTAATAAAAAGTACACACACGAAAACATTGTTAAGAATTCTTACAAAGGGCATATGCTAATGATGGCAAATGGATTTTATACAAAATAATAACCTATCAAGGGATAACGTAAAGAACCACTCAGAACCTAGCAGACTAGTATAGTATAGTGCACATAATAATGGCCCTTTTATGAGAAAAGGAGCATAACAAAATTTGAAATTGTAAAAGAATTCATCATCAGCCTTCTTTAACAATAAGCTTCTCTAAGGCATTTGAAATAAAATTTGATTTATGGAACTTCAATAAACACATCATTTTTAAGAAACATCATTTTGGTAAAGAGAGAAATACGTATTTGCCTTGCTCTGCACTTATTGTGAGTTCAGGAATTGTGTCTTCTAGATGACAAATGATTCAAATTAGTCTGAACATGAAACATGATAGCATGGGTGGATTTAAATAATAGCAAGTTTCAGAAGAATAGTCAATGTCAGCAGGTGCCAGCAGAAGCAGTTTTAGATACAGCAAGGGACTCAGCCTCTTGGGATTCTGGGCAGCCCTCCTTTCCGCCTCTCAACTCTGCTTCCCTGGCTGACAAAGGCAATAGTTAGGATGTTTTCAAGATTCTTTCCTTTAGGTCTTAACTAACACTTCAACAAATGCCCTGAATTTCCAACTGGGAAGCTATTAACAATCTTCTGAACCAAAGAGATTGATAATGTGGGTTAGGACCAAGCATGTGAAAACAGGAAATTCCAGCCTATGTTATGTGTTTGATTCCCTTGCATTCCAAAGGACCCTTTTTTGGCATATCTTTTTTTTTTAAGTCTCTTGTATTATATTATTTGCTCACAGATGCTTTCACAGTTGTTTTAGCTAATCTTGAGATCTTGTATTCCAAACTGTAATCGAAGATACTTTGTTTTGGTTTAGTTGTTTTTTTTTTTTTTTT
>NW_016107439.1:5470153-5595037 GCF_001604975.1 Cebus imitator | reverse complement strand
GACCCAGGGTCTTTCTCTGTCAGCCAGGCTGGAATGCAGTGTTGTGATCACGGCTAACTGCAGCCTCAACCTCCCTGGGCTCAAGTGATCCTCCCACCTCAGCCTTTCCAGTAACTTAGACTACAGGCAAATGCCACCACACCTTGCCAATTTTTAATTTTTTGTACAGATGGTGTCTCACCATGTTGCCCAGGCCAGTGTCGGACTCCTAGGCTCAAGCAATCCTCCTGCCTCAGCTTCCCAAAGTGCTAGGATTATAGGCACGAGCCACCACGCCTGGCCTGTTTATATTTTTAATGTATAGTTATAGTTTAAAGGAAGACTCAAGTACACACTTGTCATGGTTAATTTTATGTGTCAACTTTGCTGGGACACAGTACCAGATATTTGGTCAAACATTATTCTAGATATGTCTGTGAAGGCACTTTTTAGATAAGATTAACATTTACATTGGAAGACTTTTAGAAAGTAGATTATCCTCCATAATGTGGGTGGACTTCATTCAACCAACTAAATACCTTAATAAGCAAACATTGATCTCCCCCTCCCCCTGCCCCCAAGAAAGGGAGAATCCTGCTGGCAGACTGCCTTCTAATTGGAACTGCCGCATCGACTCCTCCCTGGGTCTCCAGCCTGCTGGCCTACTCTGCAGACTTTAGATTTAATAGACCCACAGTCTTCTGAGCTAATTCCTAAAAATAAATATTTATCTTTTTCTACACACACACATACACACACTTTCTCTGGAGAACCCTAATCCACCACTGCTGTGTTTAAGAAGTGGTAGAACATCACCAGCACCTTTGAAGTTCACTGTGTGCCCCTCAATGGCACACAGGAGATCAGTATGATTTCTATGGCCATACTGACTTTATATATTGTGATATTTCCATGAATGAACATCCTGATATTGGAAATACTTGGTCAGCAAAATCACTCAAAAAGGAGATGTGACACTTTTGATGGCAGGGATGTCCCTACATTCAACATGGAAACCTGCACTAGACTATGAGGCAACCAAATGAATGGAGTAATGTTACTTCCTATTGTAATTTAAGGGATGTATCATCTGTCGGACCAAAAATACATCAGCTAAGACTCAGCTAGTATAGCTTGTCCAGGTCAGGGATCTTCTGAAGCGCTCAGGACCCACTGACTGACCCCATATCTGCAGAGCTAACATTCCTGCAAGCAAACAACCTAAATTGTGGGATGAAGCTCCGTTCCTTCTCATTTTTCTTTTCATAACGGGGAAGACCTGGCCTTGCACAAACTTTTGAATACATCCCATCCTTTCCACACTCACTGCCAGTTTCTTGTTTCAGACCTTCATTTCACTTCTCTCACACTGCAGTGTCAGCACTACCCATTCTTCTAGATGACTTTACTATAGCCCAGGTCTGACCACAGCTCCCCTTCTTGAAAACCTTCACAGTGGAGCCTTAATTTTCTTTCTTTACTTCTCTATGATATTCTGGCCACATAAAAAAATTTTAAAATTCCCAGATATGCCATATACTCCAACATCTTTGTGTTTTTCTTCTTATTTCTTCGTTGTGTTATATTTAGCCAGAGGCTTTTCCTCTATTTCTCCATCAGGATATTCTTACTCATATTTTAAGGCCCACTGAAATGACAACTCCTATATAAAACTTCTGCTAGCCCCTCTGAAACTTCACTTTGAACTTTGAAATCATTAGTTTCTATTTTGAAATTTTTGCAACATTCTGTTAAAGATACTCAACTAAAGAGTAAAATATTTTTAAAAATGTATCTAAATGGGAGACAAATAAGCAAAGAAAAAAGTTATTGCTATATAATAGACGTTTAGCAGCAATACTATTGGGGACTTAAAGTGTCCAACTAGACTTATCCTTAAAGGAATATCATTTTTCATAACTGTTGATTCCAAGTGGCCAATTATCAGATACTGAGGCAGTTATGAAAACAAAATAAAGGCCTGGCATGGTGGCTCACACCTGTAATCCCAGTACTTTGGGAGGTCAAGGCTGGTGGATGACCTGAGGTCAGGAGTTTGAGACCAACCTGGCAAACATGGTGAAACCCTGTCTCTATAAAAAATCCCAAAAAAAAAAAAAAAAAAGGCTTGGTGGTGGGTGCCTGTAATCCCAGGTACTGAGGAGGCTGAGACAGGAGAATTGCTAGAACCCAGGAGGTGGAGGTTGCAGTAAGCTGACATTGTACCATTGCACTCTAGCCTGGAGAAAAATAGGGAAATGGGAAACACTGTTGGCATTGCCCCACATTGGGCATCATGTCGGGGTCACCACCTGCCAGGGTCCGTCCCACAGACCCCAGCTGCATGACAGATAAATAAATGCACCCAGACACAAATTTTCAGTGAAGGAGTGGGCTAAGGGGTTGTGAGCCACTCACAGAGAGAGATCACAGCTACACCACCCTGACTAATTTGCCCTCTCACCATTTATTCAGTATAGGTTTAATAACAGAGGCTTTAAGTCAACACATGTGTAGACAAAGATTAAAAGCCAGGTTCCAATGCCCAAAGCAAACACCGTTAGTAGGGCTTTTTGTTTGTTTTGTATATTCCCTGTACCTGAAATGGTGCCTGCCACATATTCAGTGCCCTATTAATATTTGTTCAATGAATAAGTGAATGAATAAGATATACAAAGTTCTCAGTACAGAGGGGTTGAAACTGAAGACTTAATTCACTTTGCTCTCTCTGACTTCTTCTAATGATTGTAGAATTGATTTTTAATCCACATATTTCAAATTATTTCTTCCTTCTAAGGTTATGTTATCCCTTAAAATTTTAATAAAATAGCTAGTACTTCCTCCTGTTTACAAGATTCCCAGAGAAAGGAAGGGCTGGTCATTTCTTCATTTCTTGCCCTGAATTTGTGCTCTTCCTGTGGAGTTTTTTTTTTTTTTTTTTTTTTTTTTTTTTTTTTTTTTTTTTGGAGACAGAGTCTTGCTCTGTCTCCTAGGCTGGAGTGCAGTGCCATGATCTTGGCTCACTGCAACCTCTGCCTCCCAGGTTCAAACAATTCTCCTGCCTCAGCCTTGTAAGTAGCTGGGATTACAGGTGTCTGCCACCATGCCCAGCTAATTTTTTTGTATTTTTAGTAGCAACAGGGTTTCACCACATTAGCTAGGCTGGTTTTGAACTCCTGACCTCAAGTGATCCGCTCACCTCAGCCTCTCAGAGTGCTAGTTCATAGGTGTGAGCCACTGCACCCGACCTTCCCATGAATTTTTAATCCTGACCGGTCATATAGCCTCCATGTTTGCCATCTTTTCTCTGGCCTCTTCCTCAGGCAGAGACATTCCTCCCCAACTTTCCCAACCCAATTGATAGATGCAGTGAGAAGAGCAGACTTCATTATAGGTTGGAGGATAATATAGCACAGAGATTTTAGTACTTTTTCATGTGCTGGCACTCATAGAAAATGATGATACTTGTACTGCCTAATGAAGTAAACTAACTGATCTCTATGGGGCTTGGTATAAAATGTCATTGTGTTTTCCTTATATTACAGAGTTGTTAAAAATTAAAATTCAAGTATTGAGAAAAATATTAAACTTTGAGTCCATATAGAATGTCCTTACAAAACATTTAAAAATTCTTGTTGAGTATCTTTTGCTTGCTTCAGCGAACAGATTTCTTACATGTTTAGTTGAGATATAACTCATGTATCACAAAATTCACACCTTTTAAGTGGTTTGATTTCAGAACACTTTATCACTCTAAATAGAAACCCTGTGTCCCTTCGCAGTCTTTCTCCATTTCCCTCTTTCCCCAGCTCCTGGCAGCTACTACTGTACTTTCTATCTCTATGACTTTATCTATTCTGGGTATTTCATAGAAGTGGAATCAAACAATATGTAGACTTTTGTGTCTGGCTTCTTTCTGGGTGCATTTTTATATGAGGTTTTATGCTTAAAATGGCTACTTATAATTTTTGATACTTTATAATGATTCACTCAAATTCTTGATTATTATCAGTGAGAAATTATGTTCAGTCAAATATGTAGCAAGAACTAATAAATGACATTTACAACCATACTAGATTTTACAATAATTGACATTATACTTAAAGATGCTAATAGTCCTTTTTTTTTATTAGTTGAACCAAATAAAGCTCTCATTTTTATGTCAAAACTGGTTGAATATTGGCAGTCACATATGATGCCAATTAATATTTTACTCAATAATGTAATATTGGAATTCCTTGTGATAATGTGATTGGATTTTGAATCCAGTTCATTTTTATATGCCAAGTTTTAATTAGCAGAACATACTATGAAAATAAAGAAAATAAAGAATAAAGATATGTGAAAATTAAGATAGCTGCAAGGGACCTGGGATGTCTGGAGCTGTTCTGGCCCAGTCTCCTTGCCAACCACGACAAACATTCTCTCGGCCACTTGCAGTGCTCTTCAAGAGCCTGGAACACAGGCTTCTTCATCAGATCCATGAGTTTCTCATCCATGATGGGCTCCAGACACCTCAGGTCCCATGCAGCTGTCACAGAGGCTAATAGTGTTATCTTGTAGTGTACCTGAAGAGCTCTGATTTGGAGGAATACAGCACCACAGAAAGAGAAAACAGCTTAAAAGTGAAACTTTTAAGATATTATCTTCTGAAAGTCACTCAGCCATTAGTCTTCTCCCACATTTGGTGCAAGATTACATATCATTCCTGAGAAGCTGGATTCCATCTTATCTCTAGGTAGAACTATCTCCCATTCCCATCCTTTCACCTCTCCAAAGTTTTCAAACTCCTGCCTTCTCTGGTCAGTAGGGGAAATACACATTATCCAGAAAAACGTATACTTCTTTTTTGCAACTATGTCTATTCAATTAAAAGCTCTGTTACCTATCTTTGTCTAAATAAGAAACTAATTAATTCTCTTTCCTAGACTAAAGGGCCATCATTTCATATAAGGAATGGTGCTACTGTCCTGTACCCATGATCTTGATATTACAAACAGAATCAAGAAATGGTTGATGGAATTATCTAGAAGTCTGGGGCCAGACTGGATCTCTGCTAATCTGAAGTTTCTCTTTCTGATACCCTTACATTACATTACGTATCAAGGGTTTTTACAAGGTTAAAAGCCAATCCGTTCTGTGGACAAAAGGGGACTCACCTGATATAAAGGGAAGGAAATATATTTCCTCTCTCTCTCTCTCTCTCACACACACACGCACACACGTAAAATTAAGATCTGTGTTTACAACTGGTAATAATAATGTAGATATTCTTGTTGTTTCTAGAAATAGAGAATTTCTACTGCAAACAAGGCAGTTATAGTCATAGCATGGTTTTACCCTATCCCAACAAAAATCATTTACTATGCACTTCCCTAATTTATTGAAAGCCGTGCTGCTTAGCCCACAGTATAGAGCTGCATTAAGAATGTGTGTTCTCGGCTGGGCAGGGTGGCACATGCCTGTAATCCCAGCACTTTTGGAGGCTGAGGTGGGTGGATCACCTGAGGTGGGGAGTTCAAGACCAGCCTGATCAACATGGAGAAGCCCCGTCTCTACTAAAAATACAAAAAATTAGCTGGGCATGGTGGCGCATGCCTGTAATCCCAGCAGCTCTGGAGGCTAGGGCAGGAGAATTGCTTGAATCCAGGGGCCAGAGTTTGCGGTGAGCCGAGATCACGCCATTGTATTCCAGCCTGGACAACAAGAGCGAAACTCCATCTCAAAAAAACAAGAATGTGTGTTCTCCATGGACACAGGGGAGAGGAACATCACACATCGAGGCCTGTCAGGTGATGGGGTAGGAGAGGGATAGCATTAGAAGAAATACCTAATGTAGATGACGGGCTGATGGGCGCAGAAAACCACCATGGCATGTGTATACCTATGTAACAAACCTGCACGTTCTGCACATATGTTACAGAACTTAAAATATAATAATAATAAAGAATGTGTATTCTCAAGCCAGCTCTTTCACCTGCTATCTTGCCATCTTGGATAAGTTGCTCTACCTCTTTGCACCTCAGATTTCTCATCTTTAAATGAAGAATGACCTCATAGGGATGATAAGAGGAATATATGAAGTCATAGCTGTAAACTGCTTGGTACAGTGCCTAACAGAAGTGGTTTACTAGCGCTCAACAAATATTAAGGAAAGAAAAAAAAGAGACAGAAACTCCTGTGATTCTGTTATTAAAATTAGGGCTTATCTATTAGGGACAAGTTTAATTGCCTGCAGCATTGATCTTGTCTTTTTTTTTTTTGGCCAAAATTTAGTCAGAAAACTGAATGTGGGAAATGTTCTAATCTGTGCTTGAGTCATAATAAGTACAAAGAAAAAGCAACGGTTGATTATGAATCATAAGAAATCAGCCTGTGTGCCACTTTAGGAAACGTGAAATATTTTGAGGTAAACAAAATTAAACCATGTGGCTTTATATGTTACATGTTAAAGCAGTAGCCAGAAATAATGAGTATGTGCCTTTTTCACATATAACTGGGTAGCAAATATAATAGGTTCTAGGAAGAATCCTGTTTGCTGCTTTAGAAAAATGTTTTCTGATAATTCTTTGTCTTTTGCTGCCATACTAACCCTTTAGTTTGTTTAAGAAAGGGAAAAATAGAAGTTAGTGAATTGATAATTATCATTTATTAAGCACTTACTACATGTTTTACACAGTGATAAGCACTTCAGCTACCTGACTTCATATAGTCTCAATAACACAGAGAAAAATATTATTAGATCCATTTTATCTATAGAGCTTAGGGTTGGTACCCAAGATCATATATCTAAAAATTTGCAGAGCTAAGATTTAAAACCAGGTCAAACCTAGGCCCTTCACTACTGTGCCATATATTTCCCCCTGACTATTATGAAGTATTGACTGTTAGTACTGTTGACAGTCCAAATAATTTTCTAGCTGGAAAAGATGAAGTGCCCTCACTTCTATATTATATAGTTAAAATATTAGTTTTAAAAAAAACTTTCTAAGAAGTACAAAAAAAGAATATATATATGAAATTAAAAGAAAGTAAATACATTTTAAATTAAAAATGACTATGTAGATTTAAAGTAGCTAATGTCTTAAATTAAAAATCGTATTTTATCTTTTTCCAAAACAGGCATCACTCTGAGAAAAGTTGTATATTATAGAAACATTGCAAAAAGAAAACACCAAACATAACAAAACCCAATAAATTGACAGAAACCCACCTTAATAGTGGTTATTCCAATGACCTTCATGGCATTTATGAGTATCGATTTGAAAACATTTGGTTAGAAATATTGAAAATATCAATATAATACAGACACAAATTTCATTCAAATGACAGACATGAATAAAAAGCTAGCAATCTCCCCCCACTATCCTTCCCTGAGTAAACAATTCTGAAGTGTACCTTCACATTTTTATATTTATATTAAAATATATAAAGAATATGTATAAGGCTAAGTTGTACTATGAAATGTTTTCCATTCTACTTCTGTGCTTTTTAGACTTAAATATAATATAGATTTTCTTTTAAGACAATAATTCAAATCCTAGCAGTGATTCTCAACCCTTGTGCACATTAGAATTTCTAGAGGAGCTTGAAAAAAAGACATTGCCAGAGTGCCACCCCCAGAGATTCCGGTTTAATTGGCCTGGGTGGGGCTGTGTTATCAAGCTCCCCAGTTCACTCCGATGTGTAGCTAGTTAGAACCACTGATTTAAGCAATTAAAACAGGCTGCAAATGCCAGCTACATGCCTGAATTGTCCTGGTATGTGCTTTCCCAGGAAGGCCTTCTGCTGAGGTCACACCAGTGCTTGATTGGGGGAGCTCAGGAGGGCCCAGTTACCTTTTTAAGTCTCCTCTATAAGGTCAACTCTCAGGTAGGAAATGTGTTTCATCTTAAAACATATTAGAGACAGTCATATGATTGCAAAAAGTGCTACTAGGGCCAGGAATTTCAGAGGCCACGTAAATAACAGTGTGTTCTAGGCTGGGTTAGTTCTGGCAGCTGAGTTTGACTAAGCTGCAGAGATTTGTCCTTACCTGCAGATGGAGGCTTCCCTAATGGAGCATCACAGGAAGCCACACCCAGAACTTGTTTCTCCTCATCTGGCAGAGGCACCATCTCAGTGGGTGCAGGAACTTGTTTGGCTTCTCTTGGTCTGAGAGAATTTTCAAGCCGACCAACCAGCTCCCTGTGTCTGTACTGGTGAGCTCTTCACTAATAGTCAACCATTTGCATGATCATTTAGTTTTCTTCACTCTTGCTGCACATTTGAGAAACATTTGAGAGAATGGAAGCTAGAGGCACAATATGGAGAGTTGTGGAAGGTTTTGCCTTCCTTTTTATATTTGTTTCAATGGGATAAAACAGGCAGCCAGGATTGTTAGGTTTTGTTCTGAGTTACTGGTTCAGCCTTCTCTAAATGGCTTTTCCCCTTTCCAAATTAGACATTTTGAGAAACCTGACAGGTTGTTGAAATTTATTTAGGAGTTAAAATTAAAAAAAAGTTGTGAGTTTTAAGCAAACGGACCTTGGCAGCTGTATGAACTAAAGCCACATTATCCTGAATAAGGGAACGGAAGGGCAAGGAGTGAGAAAAACGACCAAATCAGAATTGTAATCGTTTTCCTAATTTCTAGTTATAAAAACAGTCACATTTTATTTATTTAGTTAGTTAGTTATTTAGTTAGTTTTAGTTAGTGGTAGGGTCTCACTAGGTCGCCCAGGCTGGAATGCAGTGGCGCAACATTTTTAGATTTGATCTCTTTTACCCTCCAAAAAATAATTGTACAGTGTTCCACGTTTAGCGAAAGCAGTGAATTGTTAGAATTGCAGCAAAACAAAAAACCAAACCGTCAACCGCGGGCAAACCGTACTTGGAAGGTGAAAGTCAGAGGTGAGACTGTAAGGACTCTGGGTCACTGGGGCATCTGCGCTGAGCCGAAGGGCAGCCCCGTCAAACAGCTGGAGCTGGGAGCCGGGCAGCGGCGAGGCCCCGCCCCTGCTGCGTCACGGAGGGCGGGGCGGCGGGTGCTCGGCGGTGAGCGGAAGCCCGGGCTGCTCCGGAGCCCGTCGGAGACTGGAGGAGGAGCGCAGGGAGAAATAGGTCGCAGGCTCGGCACAGGCTCTGGCGCCGGCTCCGGCCGCTGAGTTTGGGAGATGTCTGAGAAGTGATTTTTTTCCCCTTGGAAGGCAGATGGCTGGCGTGGAAGCACAGCCCGCTTTGACTCTTCGGATTTGTGCTTGGCTCTTTTCTTGCACTTCGAGACTCGTGATCATCATGCTGTGATGTGTGCGGAGGGAGGAATTGGTAAGAGACGGCGAATCCCTTTGACTGTCCCAGCCTTCTGCTTCACCCGCTTTTCCTCTGTTTCTCTGTCCTGTTTCTCCCTGCTCCACTGCCCCAGTCGTGTTTGGAGTTGATGACATGGCTCAAAACTACAGTTTTGGGCTGTTACTGAGCTTAAAAAAAAATTTAATCATTTGATGTTAAAGGGGAATTTTAAAATCTGTTTTAAATGCTGGATTTTGTAAAATGGTACGCTATGCACACGAGGGCACGTACGGGCATGCACACATACACAGACACACACACTCTTTTTGTCATCCTGTTGTGAAATCAGCAGTTTAAAGAAATTTTGGCTATCTGCCTCAAAGGTGATGAAAAGAGAAAGTGTTGAAGATTTAGCCCAGCAGATTGATTCCTTAGGAGAAAGGTGTTTGTATTGGAGCTTGCTCAGAAATATTTTTCAAGGGAGTGCTACAAAGAAGCCCCCATACTTCCCTCAAAACACTAACTTTAACGAAGCAGTTATTTGGGGCACCCTTTATTTCATATTATAAAACACATAGTTTTAATTTACTACATACAGCAGAGAGACATCAGTTGGTTAGGGAATGGTTGGTTATTTTGGCATCTGGGACCCAAAATAACCAACCTTTAGAAAGATATGTTTTAACTGCTCTTACCACGCTAGCTCAGGTATTTAAAATGTGATATAATAAAACCAAAGTTTCTTCTTGCGTTTTTTTCATGCTGGTTCTAAGCAAGGGGAAAAAACAAGTCTGTATGGACAGAGCAAGCCTCTAACTCAAAATCAACCTTGAAAAATCCATCAACAAGGATAAGGCCTCCTCAGCCGCCAATATTTACTTGTATGGGCCTTTAAATCAGCTGGGTCACATTTCTGTGAAGAATAGCATCATCAAAAACCATTGTTGACTTTTGAAGAGCAAAATTCATCGCAACGGAGTAGTTCATTCAGTGCTGCAGCAAAAGCCTCTCACTCCAATCCACCTCAAAAAGTATTAACTGCTTCTTCTGGACTGTTTTCTATTCTCATTACAAATACGTATCTTATACCTACATTGAGATAGTTTGTTTTTATTAAAATGAGGTGATTTTATACATTCGGAAAAATAACTTAGAAACATTTTAAGGTTTGCGGGAGTTTAAAAAATAACACTACAACTGCTAATTTAACATTCATTAAATTGGATGGAAAAGATGGAGAATGTAAGTGCTCTAAACCAAGATGTGGGGAGTTTTGACCTTGGCTTGGCAAAGCCTGAATACTCTTCATACTTAGTGATTAACTAGAACTGGATAGGATATCATTTATTTTGCTATTGTCAGTAAAATGAAGGAAAACGCTAAAAAAAGATTATAGTTTATAATAGAACAGAGATTAGTCACCTGTCAGACAAATATACTTTCTAGAATTCATTTTTTTTATTAAGGATTAAAAAATATACACATGTTCAAGCCTTCAATTACATGTTTTCTTTATTGTCTGATATAGTTGGAAGTAGTTCTTCTAATGAAGGAAGATCAAAGAAAATACTACAAGTAGGATTGTTTGAGAATTCTCACAGCACAATGCATTGATAAATATAAATTTAATAGTGCTTGAAATAAAGGATAATTGATTTATCAACTCTAGGAACAAATATATGTGTGCTGGATCATATCACTATTCCTGGTCAGCTATTCCTTCTTTATTTTCTTAGATAAATTTATTTCATTTCAGAAATCATTTTAGCCATAGAAACAATACTTTTTTTTTATTGCTTTGCTAAATAAGGACTAATAGTGATGCTAGTTTTGTAAAAGAGTTGTGGCCTTAATGGAATCTTTTTTTATGCTGCTCAATAAAAGGTATATCAATACAACTGTATGAGGCAATTACATGGTCATATGTATTAAAATATGTGAATTGTGTGCCAGGCACACTGGCTCATACTTGTAATCTCAGCACTTTGAGAGGCCAAAACAGAAAGATTCCTTGAGCTCAGGGGTTCAATACCTTCCTGGTCCTGTTTTGCTCTCGTCTCTACAAAGAAAACACAAAACCTGTGAATGTTCATAGCCTTTTATTATGTGATCTTGGGTCTAAAAATATAGCCTAAGGAAATAATGTGAATTGCGTATGAAGATTTATATATATGTTTATTACCATCTTATCTGAAATACGAAATATGGAATCAAAGCCCAGTAACAAAATATTTAAATCAATTAGTGCAGTTTGTATATCTATATTAATAAAACTCAGTTATAAAAGTTTTTTTTTTTATTTGAATGACTTGGAAATATGCTTGCAATGTACTCAGTAAAAAAGCAAAATGTAATATATTATGTGTAAAACATAATTTTGAAATAAATTCATAAAATTCATTTAATCAAAAATATTTATTAAGCTGTTACTCTAAGACATTATCCTAAGTTAATAAGGATTGAAC
This sequence comes from Cebus imitator, assembly GCF_001604975.1. Lineage (NCBI taxonomy): Eukaryota > Metazoa > Chordata > Mammalia > Primates > Cebidae > Cebus > Cebus imitator. The sequence continues at coordinate 5,583,323 of NW_016107439.1, read as the reverse complement.
AAGATTAATGCAATTTCTGTTTGCATACAAGTTTCTTTTATATCAATGGGTATATCCATTAATATATTCTTCCTACCCCGCAAAAAATGTATTCCTAGGTGGTAGAGTTACAGCTTGATTTTCTTTTCTATATTTTTATTCCAAATCTTTGGAATATCCTAATATTCCAAAATCTTTGAAATCAACTATTATTTTTATAACAAAATACCTCTTTCAAAAAATCACCAGAAATACCATAAGCAAAAAAAAAAAAAAAAAAAAAGACAAATGCTAAGCTCTGTATTTTACATACTCCCTTTCAAAAGATATTATCAGGCACTGGAGTCTGTTGGGGGGAACTAGGGGAAGGACGGGGGCGGGGGTGGGGAGTTGGGGAGGGGTAACATGGGGAGAAATGCCACATATAGGTGATGGGAAGGAAGGCAGCAAACCACACTGCCATGTATGTACCAATACAACAATCTTGCATGTTCTTCACATGTACCCCTAAACCTAAAATGCAATAAAATATATTTTTAAAAAAGATATCATATAAAGCAGTGAGAGATTGCTATGGTCTAAATGTTTGTTCCCTCTCTTTCTGAGTTCCTATGTTGATTCCTAGTCCCCAGTGTGATGGTAGTAGGAGGTGGAGCCTTTGGAAGGTAATTAGGTTATGAGAAAGGATTCCTCATGAATGGAATTAGTGCCTTCAGAAAAGAGACCACAAAGAGCTGCCTTGCCCCGTCCACCATGGGAGGATACAGTGAGAAGGTGTCACCGATGAATCAGAGAATGAGCTCTCACCAGACACCATATCTGCACCTTGATGTTGGGCTTCCCAGCCTCTAGAACTTTAGGAAATAATTTTCTGTTGTTTACAAATCACCTAGTTTGTGGTAATTTGTTATAGCAGCCCAAATGGACTAAGGCAGAGAGAGTTGAATACTGCTATACATATGATCCCCAATGAGAAATACATGTAAATAGGCAATTCACAAAAGACAAAAAACTTTAATTGTCCAAGGTTGGGGTAGGGGAGATGTTAACCTCCCAATAATCAAAGTATATCAGCATAGCGATAAGTCGCCATATTTTCACATGTCACATTAACAAATGTGGACAACAAATCAAAATGTATCATTTTGTTGGGAAGACTATTCAGTATTATGGGAAAATGTTCATGATATGGAAAAATGTTTATGATATAAGAAGTGGATAAAAACAAGTTACAATAACAGATGCTGGAGAGGATGTGGAGAAATAGGAACACTTTTACACTGTTGGTGGGAGTGTAAATTATTTCAATCTTTGTGGAAGACAGTGTGACGATTCGTCAAGGACCTAGCAATAGAAATTCCATTTGACCCAGCAATCCCATTACTGGGTATATATCCAAAGGATTATAAATCATTCTATTACAAAGACACATACACACGTATGTTCATTGTGGCACTGTTTACAATAGCAAAGAGCTGGAATCAACCCAAACGCCCATTGATGATAGACTGGATAAGGAAATTGTGGCACATATCTACCATGGAATACTACACAGCCATAAAAAGCGATGAGTTTGTGTCCTTTGTAGGGACATGGATGAATCTGGAAACCGTCATTCTCAGTAAACTGATCAAACACTGCATGTCTTCACTCATAGGCGGGTGTGGAACAATGAGAACACATGGACACAGGGAGGGGAGCATCACACACTGGGGTCTTTTGGGGGGGAAAGGGGGAGGGACAGCGAGTGGGTAGGGAGGTTGGGAAAGGATAACATGGGGAGAAATGCCAAATATAAGTGATGGGGGGATGGAGGCAGCAAACCACATTGCCATGTATGTACCTATGCAACAATCCTGCATGTTCTGCACAGCTACCCCAGAACCTAAAGTGCATTAAAATACATATATATATGTGTGTGTGTGTGATATATATGAATTCTTTTTTCAGTAAGCCCTACTTTTTCCAAAGAATTATTATTTGAGGTTATCCTTTAAAAAATAAAAAATAAACACAGTTTCCATCCTTCTTACCTGTATTCATATTACCTTTTCTAAAATCTATAAATCTCTTCCGTTAGGTTTCTAAACATTTCCCAAGGCTCACTTATAGTACTTCCTTTTCTGCAAAGCATCTTCTCCCTTTCTATCCTCTGATTTCAGATCATGCTTTCTCATAGGACTTTCTATTTCCCTGAATACATATACTTCACGATTATCTTAATTTTATCTTTTTTATTTAATTGAATACTTGACCTGTTCTGGGGCTCATTTTTTCAACCCCAGAGTACCCAGCACCATGCCTAGGACAAGGTAAAATAAATGTACCGTAGAAAATAAACTAGAAGGCAGATTATAATTTTGTCCGTTTTGTTCCCTGGTTTATTTCCAGTATCTATAACAATGCCTGGCATATAGTAGGAGTGCAAAAAATATTGGTTGAAAGATTAAAATTATTGAGCACCTTCAGTGTGTTAAGCACAGTGCATTATTTAATAAATCTCTTCACCAAATTGTGTGAGGTAGTGATATTATTTCCATTTTACAGATTTAGAAACTGATGCTCGGAAAGGCTAAAAGCTTGTGGTAAATAGCCAGCTGTCATTCTGTTTGCCAAACTTGTGTTCATTCTGCTAATTGCATATATGCTATTTGTTGCTATTTTGAAAATAGCTAATTATTATATTACCAGTACTTATGCAAAATAAATGTAGTGTGAGGGATAGTACCATTCAGTAAATTATTGGCATGGAGTATTATCATGAATGTATTTTATAATTCCAATGAAGATCAACTTGTTTTTAATACCATTTATAGTTTTGATCTGCCTCTTATTTGTGTTTATATACCATACTTGGTAATACTTATAGGCCTCAGGTACAGTTTAACCATATATGTTGAGACAGTGTAAGTAACTGACATGTACAGTCCATGCTTTCAATCAATTAAATCATATGCTAAAGTAATTTTTAACCACTGTGAAATGATACTTCTCTATATAATAATCATAATATATTAATATTATAATTCATCCAGTAGCTTCCAAAAGAAAGTCTCTACATTTTAGAAATTAAATTTCTCATCTGTCAGACCAAATTTTCCTTTTTATTGTTGAAACAAAATAACTGATGTTAATACCTATCTGTCTTCGTCACATATCCAGTAATATGCTATATTCTTTAAAGAAAATAACACAATATAACTCAAAATTTTAGTCTCTAATATGCTTATTTGCCTCATATGTATAGCTTGAGCTAATAATCTGTGAGAGACCTTTAGAAAACCTTTGACGTAGTCTATTGATAAAACCTTTTGATCTTAACAGTTTTTTTCAGGGGCTAAATTCTTTCCATTTCAGCTACAAATAATTCTACTTTCCTATTCATTATTCTTTTTATCTCTTACCTTTTCTCATTCTTTTAAGTATGTTATTTTCCTTTGCTTTTTAAAAACCTCTGTGGTTACTCATACAGAAAATAATTGCTTTATTTCTTGTATATAGGAGCAGTAGTTTAATTATTTAAACAATAATATATGCATCATTGGTATGGGAAAGATTAGCTGCATAAAAATAATATTTAATGATAATGACTTTATGGGGAAAATACACAGTCCCTGACTTCTGATTATTCAACTTATGATTTTTCCACTTTATGATGATGCAAAAGAGATACACGGTTAGTAGAAATCGTATTTCATGTTCCCAAACATCATTCTTTCGCTTCCAGTATAGTATTTAGTAAAGTACATGAGATATTTAACACTTGATTGTAGGCTTTGTGTTAGATGACTTTGTCCAACTGTGTGCTAATATATGTGTTCTGAGTGCATTTAAAGTAAGCTCGGCTAAGCTGTGATGTTCAGTAGGTTAATGTATATTAACCTACTTATGATATTTTCAATTTACTATGGGTTTATGGATGAGCATCTGCATTCATTAATTAAAAATAAGTCTTTCCAGAATAGATTTGAGCTGTCATTGGGTCTATGGTTTTCAAAGTGTGGCCCCCAGAGTAGGAACATCAGTATCACTTGAGCTTATTAAAATGCGCATTCTCAGGCCACTGCAGAGCTACTGAGTTAAAGAAACTGGTGTCACTGTATGTTTGGGTTGGGGAGGGGGCAGCAGGGAGGGTAGAATTTGTGTTTTAACAAGCTCTCTATGTGATTACGATCTGTGTTGACGCTGGAGAACACAGGCTTGGGGGAAGATCCTCAGGTGAGCAGGCCAGTGTATTCACTGGGCTTTGACAGGTGGGTCCCTGACTTAAAAGGTTTCCAGGAGAGGATTTTGTTTATTTTCCTGTAGGCTGTTTCAGATGCCTCTGTGTTATTACTGACTGCAAAAGCCAATAATTTAATATATGAAACTTAAAAGATAGTCAAAAACACAATGTTCAATATTAAAGGTTTGTGTTGGATAGCTTTTATGTTATTTGCTTCTTGGCAACAGATTCCCTTTAAAAAACAGAATTAAACTAGACATTAGTGCAAGTGTTTCATAAGGGAAAAAGAGTAAGACTTTTTTCCCCCAGTACTTTGATCATGGATATATTTGGGGATGATGATTAGAAGAAGCAAATTGAGTCTTATGACTCTCAGTAGAGAGTTTGTGCAGAGGGAATCAAGTTTTCTTAGTGATCCTGCAAAGCTTTTGTAGTGGTAAAGAATGATACAGATACCTACTGTCATCATCAAAGTTGTAATTAATTAATTCTGTAAAATTAAAACCCAAGCATAAAGGTATTTTCATAGTGCATCTGTAAACAACATAGGCTGTATTCTTTTAATATACTTTGGATCTAATCAGGTTAGATTAAGCACCTTATTTTTTGCTGGAAATTCCATATCCCCACTCTCTTTATCTGAATGGGCCCATGTGAAGTTGAATATGTCATTTTGGAATATTGTAGATTGGTCATGTTATGAAGCTATTAGAAATAAGCAGAAAGGATTTTGAAATAGGTTCTTAATTAGTAATTGAAAATTTTCTTACCTATGAACTTTTATTTTCTCACTGACTTTCATTTTCTAAAGAGCAATCAAGGTGATATTTGAAAAGTATAACTGACATATTTTTGAGATTTTTATATTACTTTCATATCAAAAACTCTATACACCCTACATAAAAGTATAGATATAAAAATGTTTTATTGCAACAATTATCTGAGGTTTCTTTTGCAGACTACCATTTAAATTCTGTTTTCACTATTAATATTCAGAAAGAAGTATCCCAAAATTATATCAGCATTTAAGTATGCTATTTATTATAATTTAGCCAGACACTTACAAAATAAATTTTAGTAATTATCTTTTGGTAAAAACAAAAAACAAAACCCAGAACTGAATGCTTTAATTAATTAGCTTTGCAACATTTATAATTACATGTAGTGCTTCTTTGCAGGAACACACATATTTGTCTTTACCAAGAAGCTTATGTACTAAATTATGTTTATCTTCTATGTCAAGAAGCTTATATACTCAGGGAAACATAATTCCTGGTTTAATACTGAGTATAGCATTATTAGTATGTACACATGGTACTCATGGCCTTGTGTGTGAACAGTCATTTTCAGTGTCGAGGCAGCATGCTTGGCTTGCATTTTATGAATTTATGACAAAAAAAAAAAGGAAAGAAAAAAAAGACTTAAAGGAATGCATCCCTTTCCCACATCTTAAATGTAAAAGCAATACATTAAGTTCAGTGTATAGGCTTCATGATTATGTGAAGTTTAATCAAAATTACACTTTTTGATTAAAATGAAGATCTGTTTTCCGATTCCAAAATAAGTTTATGTGTTAATGGTAGAAGTATAAAAACACTGGAAAAATTAAAATCTGCTATTAATAGACTATCTCAAAATTACTAGTGTTAGTATTTTTAAAAATATTTTATTTTAAATTCTTCCATGTTGATATATTGTATATATTCATAGTTGAGATTATACTTGTATACAATTCTAAATCATGATTTAAAACTTTATAAACTTTAAGCATTTTATCAGTTATTAAAAATTATTTTAAACTTCATTTTTAACAGCTATCTCATTATTTCCATTAGATATAGATATAACACAATTGGATATAATGCAGTTAACAATTTCTCTATTTTTGAACATTTACGTAATGACTTTCTAATGCTGAGTTGAGTATATTTCTACTGAGGGCCAGAGAAGACATTTTTAGGGCATGTTGTCCTATGGGTCTAGAGAAGTAAGAGCAGATTAGAGTACCCCAAAACTATATGAATGTATGCCTTCACTGAGCATTATGAATAAAGAAACCCTTTGCTACATACTACATTACGAGTCAAAAAAATGCTAATTCCGTCTTCAATTCTTTTTTTAGGTTACTACTAAAGTTGAAAAAAAATTTTTTTATTTATTTATAGTATGTGGCTTCTGTGTTTGTTCAGATTTTTTTCCAACTGTGTTATTCATGAGATATTTAAACCAGAAATGAATAATTTTTAATATTGATCTTATAAGATATTAATTTTTTTTTTTTCAGACTGAGTTTCACTCTATTGCCCAGCCTGGAATGCAGTGGTACAATCTCGGCTCACTGCAACCTCTGCCTCCCAGGTTCAAGTGATTCTAGTGCCTTGGCCTTCCAAGTAGCTGGGATTACAGGTGCCCGCCACCACCAATGGCTAATTTTTGTATTTTTAGTAGAGACAAGAGTTTCACCACGTTGGCCAGGCTAGTCTCAAACTTCTGACCTCAGGTGGTCCGCCTGCCTCTGCCTCCCCAAAGTGCTGGGATTATAGGTGTGAGCCACTGCACCTAGCCTATAAGATATTAATTTTAAAAAAGTAGACCACTGTGGCCAGGCATAGTGGCTCATGCCTGTAATCCCAACACTTTGGGAGGCCGAGGCGGGTGGATCACCTGAGGTTGGGAGTTCAAGATCAGCCTGACCAATGTAGAAAAACGCCCGTCTCTATTAAAAATACGAAATTAGCCAGGAGTGGTGGCCAATGCCTGTAATCTCAGCTACTCAAAAGGCTGAAGCAGGAGAATCACATTGCAGTGAGCCGAGGATCACACCATTGTACTCCAGCCTGAGCAACAAGAGCGAAACTCTGTTTCCAAAAAAAAAAAAAAAAAAAAAAAAAAAAAAAACCATTGTGAATAATAATAGAACTTGTTAAGGTGATACTGAAACAATGCAGCAGATTTCACAGATTAGTTCAAAAAGGTCATGAAAATTTTAGGACAAGTACCTATCTGTAGAAATCTTAGTTTATTTTATAGTTGAATCATACTAGCATATAAAATTTTGTCAAGCATAATAATATCGTATTCAAATTGACTTAAATAATTGATGACATATTCATAAATAATGACATAGTTTAGGAATTAATAAAAGCCTAACTATATATGCATGAATAGGAAAATGGTAGTGGAGCAAACAGCAGGATTATTTTATGTGAATTGCCACTAACTTGCTGTGCAATCCTGAGTAAGTCATTCTTTCCAAACCTCTGTTTTCTTCTGTGTAAAATATTTCGTTGGATATTAACTTTTTTATCAAGCTTTAACATTCTGAGTTTTTTATTTAACTTGTTAGGCATCTTTAAAATGCTTTTCTTACTTAGAAGGAATGTTGGCATCAAGCAATTCATACATATTCTTATAAGTTAAGAATAGCTACCATTTGTTGATCTATTATATGTCAGGTGCCTTACATACATTCCCATTAACTCTTTACAACCACCCTACAGAGTAGATGATATCATTGCCATTTTCATGATTGGAAAACTGAGGGCCATAAGAAGTCCCACTAGGGCTGAGTGGGAAAGCCAGAATTTGAACCCATGACTCTGAAATGTTCTTTCCACTGTGCCACTTACCTCTCCCTTGGACAAATGAGATGGCTTGTTTTAAGCCAGAGTTTCTCAACAGCAGCATTCTTAACATTTGTGGCTAGATAATTATTTGTTGTGAAAGACTGTCCTGTGCATTGCTGCATATTTAACAGCATCTCTGGCTTCTTTCCACACCCAAAAATATCTCCAAATATTGGTAAATGACCTAGGGGGCTGGAAGGTGTGGTACAATTGGCCCCATTTGAGGACCACGGATCTAATACAACTTAAGTCATCAGTAGTCTGAAGACAAACGTAATTACTTTTTTCCAGCAAGATGAGATGGCTTTAGGCCATTTTAAGAGTCAAGATGGAATTAACCAAGTAGATCTCCAGCAGAGAAGCCTACTCCTTCATGCAATAATACTTATTATACATTGATTGCCCTTTATTCTCTTAAGATTTGTACCATTTGAAGAGCATTTCTTGGGGTGTGTGGTATAACATCAAGAACCTGATTAACATTTGTTAATTCACTGAAAAGTATTCATTGAGTACATGCCACGTGCCAGGCATTGTCCACTTGTTGGTTAAAACAGTAAACAAGATGGCCTTGTAGGAGAAACAGGTATTAAATCATTTTAGCTCATTCTCCTTTATCTTCCTAATAATCTTGTAAAGATTACTTTAGAACCACAATACAGTGTGTTTATCATGTTTTACATACATACACAGCTTATCACATGAAGCTGGAGTTTGCCTTCCTTAGTGTGGGTGAGTAAAGATCGCACACCAGGAAATTTGTGTTCTTCTGCCAGTTCAAATATATGTATATTGGCTCTGGTTTTTAAATGAGCACGTATCTGTGCGCTAGCTTCATTTTGAAACTTAATTGTTTATCCATTGGTTAGTCTCTTAATGCTCTTACCATTTTGTGGTCTGAAGCTTGGTCACATACATATCAAAGTTTGTCTTATAGGAATTAATCTCTGAAGTGTTTCAAGTAATGTGGGAATCTCATGAGGTTTGTGCCTGATCCCTTTACTGGACATGAGATTTGTGCCTGTCCCTGGAGGCCAAAACCATGGAATTTACATGGGACTTTGCATCATGTTGGTTTCTGCGCCTGGAAAAGTATGTGGTTGGCAATGGTAGCCTTTCAGTACCTATTTTCTAAAGGAAAAGAAATCTCTAAATAGTGAAAATAGATTTCACTGAATAAATCTTGCCGAATTTTTGTCTTCTACTTCCTGAAGACCACGGGGTCATTTATTTACATTTCTTAATTATTCTAAGGTAGTTGGAAGTAAAAGTTGAATCTTTATAAACACAGATTTGGACAGCTTACGGGGAAAAAGCCTGTAAAACCATTTAAAAGAAGGAGGTCTTCAAGTACTAGAAGAAAACCTTATGGAAATGCTTCTGAAGGCATCACTATAAAGAGTACACTTGTGTTCAGAGAATTGGTATGAATTCTCAGAGAAGAAAATTTATTTAAAATGCTGTGTGAAATATAGGAAAATTGGGTACGCGTTGTATAATGATTTCTATCCTGGACAAAATTGTTTTGATACTTTAAAGGATAAACCTTAAACTGTCTTAAAAAAGGTTACTCAGAATAACTTCCTCCATGTGAGTTTTAGAACAATAAGATGCAAATACTTCAGCTATTTATAAAAATGAGTCCTTGTTTTATTTCCTTTTTTATGTCTTCCTGTTGCAGTGTCCATATTAGGATTACATACTCTAGATCTTAATGTGAACTATAATAAATTTAGCATGCATAATAAGAGCTGTAGTGAGCTACATACCATAAATGCCTAACTTATTATATCACATTTAGAGTCAGTGTGTGTAAGATTGTTAAAGGTTTTCTAGTGTCTGCTGCATATAAGAGGGGTGTTATTCTATCCATTCATTCTTGGGTTTACTCCACAAATATTCATTGAGAATCTACTCTTTGCCTGATATTATACTCTTCGAAAGGCCTAGACTATGGCAATGAACCAAAAAGACAGAAATGTTTAAGCTGATGGTGGAGGGAGCCAGACAAAAGATAAAATACAAAATATCAAAGTAAATTATGCATTGTTAGAAAGTGATATGCAAGTTTTATGAAAAGTAAAACAGACAAGGAGAATAATAAGAGGCAGATCATATGGAGCACTGGAGGTGGCTTCTGTAATTACATGGGAGCCTTTCGAGAGTTTTAGGTTGTGAAACTGTCAGGATCTAACTTAGGTTATACCAGGATTAGACTGATAGTGGTGGATCAGGTTGATTGTAATAAAGATGATAAGAGGTGGTAAGATTCTGGATATAGTTTAAGGGAAGCGTCAACAGAATTTGTGGACTGATGTGATGTGAGTTGTAAGTGAAAGACAGAAACCAAGGATTACTCAAAAGTTTTTGGGCTGAGCATCTAGAAGGAGGGAGCTGCCATTAGTTGACAGGCGTTATCTGTGGGATAAGCAGTTTGGGAGAGAGTGCCTCAACATCCATTGGCACTTGGAACTGTCTGGAGATGATGGGCTGCCTTCTGGGCATTAGTCTGGCATTCTAGAAAGAGGTCTGTGCTAGAAGAAATTGTGGAAGCTCTCTTTTGATGGCCTTGGTTTTCTCAGTAAAATAGAAACAAGGTCATCAGCAGGAAGATAGTTTGGAGGGAGATATTGGATGTTAGAGGAGAAACAAAAAGGTATGAAACAGTTGTATATGAGAGTGGGAAAATACAGGGACTGGAAATGCAGTATGATTACATCAGTGTGAGTGGCCAACTTAGAGTTTTGTGGTTAGGAGGTTAAAGTGACACCGACAAGGATGTTGTGCGTTTCTTTCCAGCCACTTTCAATCTGTAGGTACTGGAACAGAGTACATAGAGCTTTAGATGTGAATATAAGCAGGGTGAGGGTTTTGCCAAGAAAGAAGGAAGGAGGCGTTCACTGGTTGAGAAAATATACGAGGAAGTGATTACAGTATTAACCACAAAATTTAAATTAAGTAAGGAAATAAGATCACTTGAGAATATGGGGCAGTGAAAAGATGGTTGGTCTGTTGTTTATGGGTAGGATCAGTGATATTGGAGTCAGGTTAAAAGTGAGTCATTTATTTGAAAGTAAATTTTATTTGTATATATTGAATTATAGTTCAGACACATATAAAGTCTTTTGTTGAATGCATCTAAAAATGGGTCACCTCACCTAGTACAAATGTTTTAAAAGTAAATAAATGCAAATATTTAAATTTATTTGTTAACTATTTTTTCAAATGCAGCATGCCTTTAGCATTTTTCTCTAAATAAATTAATTTTTTAATACCATTCTTATCCTATTCTCTCTCCCAACCCTCACATTCCTTGGTGGGTTGCCAGAGCTATATGCCTTCTGCCAACTCGTTATTCAAGTGTTACTGCCCTATCCCAGAGCCCTCTGAGAGCTGCCGAGGCTCTCATTCCATATGAGACATTTGGATTAGGCTTGAGTAACGACGTACAAAGCTGTGCCACTTGGATAAGTTTCTCAAACACTCTGTGGCTGTTTCCTCATTACTAAGTGGAGATAATAATATGTACTTTGTTGCAGGGATTAAAGTTAATGCATGTTTATCCTTTGCATATAACCTGGTATATGTCTGCAAATGGTAGATATTGTTATGACCTTAGGTCTATTAAATTAATAATATTTATTAATGTTGAATAACCAAATCTCAAAAACATACTATCTTGTCATTTCAATAACATTATTTTAGGAGCATCTAAGATCACTAAGGCCAAAACACAATATTGCTGCCATCAGTATTTTCATACATGTTTATATGTTTTTTTCAGCTTTAAAAATAGATTAAGGCATATTAGGAACTCACCATAAATATGGGTAGGATTTCTTTTTAGTTTCCAGTAATATAGATATACTTGTATACAACTGCAACATTTTACCTGCCTTTTGCTAGCCCAAAACAGCTTTGAGCCTAATTATCCACAAACAGTAAATCATTTGTACATGTGATCCTGTCTCTGAAGTATATTGAAGAAGAGAAGAATTATTGCTTTCAATGTCTGAATGGACCATCCAAAAAAATGTATATATATATTTGATAATATATATATGATTATATATGTTTTTGAGTATACATGTTTTTCTCTTTTATATATAACATACATATATGTATGTATGCAATAATATATGTATGTATGTAGTATTACACATATAACTATATAAAATATACATATATATGTGATAATATATGTATAATATATAAGAGCTTTATTCTCACATGAGAGAATTGAAGACACTAATTTAGTGCATGTTTGGGTAAGGTAAGAATGGGTTACTATTTCTAGAATGAAACAATGTATCTAGATACCACAGTCTTATTTTATATGTCTTTCAAAGTAAACATGTAATATGTAAAAATTGTAATTTGATTCTCCATCAGCAACTATTTAAAACATGTCACTCGGCCGGGTGCAGTGGCTTACTCCTGTAATCTCAATATTTTGGGAGGTTAAGGCAGGCGGATCACTTGAGGTCAGGAGTTCGAGACCAGCCTGGCTAACATGATGAAACCCCATCTCTGCTAAAAATACAAAAATTAGCTGGGCCTGGTGGGGCATCCCTGTAATCTCAGCTACTCAGGAGGCTGAGGCAGAAGGATTGCTTGAACCCAGGAGGCAGAGGTTGCAGTGAGCTGAGATCGCACCACTGCACTCCAGACTTGGTGACAGAGTGGGACTCCATCTCAATCAATCAATCAATCAATCAATAAAACACGTTGCTTATTGCTGTGGAGGGTTCCTTCCCTCAGTCTGAGTGAGAGGCTGCCTCTGTGATGTAGAACAGCGTCTTCTGTTTCTATCTCCCCAACGTCAACCACAGTATCTGGCACATTGTAGGTTTTCAGGTCATGTTTGCTAAGTGAATTGAAAATGAATGAGCTTAATTTAAACACTCTTTTCTAAAGATATGTAAGGGCTATGTGCTTCAGTACAGTTGGCCTTTTTAAATGACAAAACTATTACAAACGTTTCTTTGTTAGTGGTAAAAGTGAAAAGTAGTATGACTTAGCTTTTTATGAGCTTATATAGTACTTCCCCCCATGATAATAATCAACAGTTATCAAAAGTCATTTCTTTTAGGGCCGGGCACAGTGGTTCTCCTCTGTAATCCAAGTGCTTTGGGAGGCTGAGGTGGGAGGATTGCTTGAGCCCAGAAGTTTGAAGCCAACCTGGGCAGTATATCAAGACTCTATCTCTACGAAAGAAAATTAAAAATTAGCTAGATGTGGTGGCTCATGACTGTCGTCCCAGCTACTTAGGAAGCTGAGCAGGAGGATAGTTTAAGCCCAGAAAGTCATGGTTGCAGTGAGCTGTGATCCACCACTGCACTCCAGCCTGGGCAACAGAGCAAGACCTGTCTAAAAAAATAATAATTACTTTATTTCAGTGTTTTGGATAACATATTACCCTTGCCTGACTTCTTTTATATATCTAAAATAAAGAATATGTACTACTACTGGGTATTTAGTTCAAGGTCACTTAACAGAAACTATTGAATGGCACTAAGAACTCCAACGTGATTTTATTCAGCAAATCTGATTCATTCCACCCAATGGAGATACAAAAGGTTATGTGACATCATTATTCAAGATCCACAGTTTCCCACGAAATAAGTTGACCCTTCTCATCACAAAAGCCTGTATTAGATATATCCACATAGACTGTTTATACTTATGTTCTTTCCCAAAGATTACGTGAGGTGAAGAAAAATCCATTTTTGTAGTTAGAAGGATATATCAACATATATGGTATATATACATAAGGGCATACCAACATATCGTGTTGGCACCGGGGGCAGCAAAGAAACAACCAAAGATACCAAACCATCTTAATGATGTTGTCATGACCCGTTAGAAAAGGAATCAGTCTCCCTGTTGCAATAAGCTTCTATAAAGAGTGTTGAACAAGTAGGTCACAGATGACACAGATTGGAGCAAACCCAAGTTTTATCAGGGCTCACTGTGCTTCAGGCAGAGCTGGCTACCTCAGATGTGTAGGTCAAGGAGATTTTCATATCATGAGTCTTATTGTGAAACAATTCCTATCTTTTTCTTAGAAATCCATAGATATGAAATTTCTCTGGGCCTTTTATTGACTGTGATAGAGAACTTCTGTGTCTTCCATGATTTAGAACATATAAGAACTTTGGTGTTTTGTTTATGTTTTCTCAGATTGGTTGAGAAGAAGGTTACAAGTCTATCAAAGTCAGGATCCATTGTCTTTCTTACTCAACTTTTGGAAATACTAGTTGAAGATAATTTTAACTGTATTAAATCTGCAGATAGAATTAATCCTTAAGACCTCATCACCAATCTTTTGTATAAACTAGATCTTCACTCTTTTAGTTAATTCTAGCCCTAGACATGAGGCTCTTCTTGTGTCCTCTGTTAAGCCATTAGTGCATAGCTTAGATTTGTACATTCAAAGAAGATGGGCTGCCCAATAACATGAGTGATATCTAATAAATATCTCAGTCTTAATTCCAACTTTGCATTTTGCAATGAAGTTACTTAGCATAGAGTAGTGATTTTCAGACAGTGATCCCAGGACCAGCAGCATCAGTACTACCTGCAAATAAATGTGTTAGACATGCAGACTCCTCAGCCCCATCCCAGACAGAAACCTAGGTGGGTGAGGTTCATGGCCAGGTGCGGTGGCTCATGCTTGTAATCCTAGCACTTTGGGAGGCCAAGACAGGTAGATCACCTGAGGTCAGGAGTTTGAGACCAGCCTGGCCAACATGGTGAAATCCCATCTCTACTAAAAATACAAACAACAACAAAAATTTGCCGGGCATATTGGCACATGCCTGTAGTCCAAGCTACTTGGGCAGCTGTGCAGGACAATTGCTTGAACCTGGGAGGCAGAGGTGGCAGTGAGCCAAGATCAAGGCACCCTGCCACTACACTCCAGCATGGGTGACAGAGAAAGACTCCATCTCAAAAACAAAAATAGGAACAGAAAGAAACTTAGGGAGTGAGGTTCATAGGGCATCTTGAAATGATCATATATATTTTTTTCTTTTAGACCAGTGAACATGTGTATTTTTCAAATTGTTGGCTGGTGATGACCTCAGGAATTTAAAAATGCTAACTGGGCCCAAGAGAATTCATTATCCTGTATTTACCTTTGGTAATCTGCCCTACTGCAAACTTTTCATTAAGCATTCATTAAGGGGAATAGGACTTTTGAGAACTAAATCTGCCTTCAGGTTCATTTGTGTATAGTAAGGAACTTAGTATATTTTAGATACACTCTGTTAGTGATGGATTTTAGTTTTTAATATCTTCTAGAAAATATACTATAATTAAAAATAATGTAATTTAAAATAAGCATATTTGATTATTTAAAATTTAATGTATTAATAGCATTATATACTTGGAGCCAATGATTGGACATCTTGAGAAAATTTTAAAACATTCTTTGAACTTTACTTTTTTCTCTGAAAAATGAAGTGAAATTCTATATCAAGTTGTGAGAACTAAATTAAATGACATGTGAAAAGTATTTTGTAAACAGTAATTATTATAAAAGTGTTAGTACTTATCAAACAATGCTTGATTTGCATTTCTTTAACTCTGATCTTAGTTGATTTCATACCTAAAGTTGATAACTTATAGATTTTGGAAATTTAATTACAGGTTTCGTAGTCTGTGAGTAAATGAAATATTGGATGGGAAACTTAATATCTAGCATCATGCCGGCCTGCTTTAGGACAGCGCTAGACTATTCCAGAGTATTATATAAAATTAATACATTTTCCTTCTAAAACTTTAAGTTAATTTTTGAAGATTATAAATGAGTACCTCTAAGGACAGCAGACTACTGAGGATAGTAGAGTATCTAGAGCTAAAACATTCTTTCTTGGCTTATGTGATCATCATTGAACTTCAAGCACCTGGTTCTTTATATGGTTTAAAAAAGTATGTTTTTGTTAATTCTCAAGACAGAGTTCATATTGTTGGCAGAGCATCAGGTCAAAAAAGCATGAGACCAGTTGGTTTATTAGCAAAAAATGCTGACAAGTTATCTCTTTGAGGAATGGGCTAAATCTTAGAATTACGAATGATGTTATTAAAAATCCCTAAAAGCGCTCCCCATTAAGTTCTTCATTAGAGCTTTTATCTACTAGATTGCTGGACTTTCTCTCAGCAACAGTTGAATGAGACTATTGCTATCTTCAGCTAGTTGGTTGCCTAGCAGCCTCTCTCATTAAATGAAGAGCAAAGTTACTAAAGTGGAGTGTGACCAGGTGGGGCAGTATGAGGTACAGTTTAAGAAAGTAAACATAGATGAATAATCGGTATAGTTGTTAGTATCAATACTGTACACACGAATTCTCAGCTAATATTTATGAATAAATATTGTAGAGAGAACATTTTGTGAAAAATCACAGTGGTAGTTAACCCTTACTTAGGACTCGCTGGGGGTCAAACATTGTACTAAGTGCTTTTCATATATTAACTCACTGAATCCTCACAGCAACCCTTTGAGCAAGTTTAGCTGGCAAGTGGAGGTGCCAGAAATTGATGCTGGCCTCTGGCTCTAGAGCCTGTGCTCTTTATCACTATATGCTATTTACAGGTTTTAGAAATCCACTGGAAGAGAAAATAATGCTCTCTCGAAGGAGTCTTTCAGGTCTGGAGAAGCAGCTTCCTTCTATTAATAAAGGCAGAATGATAGAATCACAAGCTACAAGTGAATATTTCTGTTTCCTCAAACTTAGATCTTATACTGCTACTTCTAATGAAACCCAGGTTAAGCCATGCAAAAGGAAATGGAAATGTCTTTATTTTCTTTTCTGTAAAATTCAGTGATCAACAGACATTTGCATGTCATCTACCTTTGGCCAAGCACTAGACAGACACATGGAGAGGAATTAGGATGTTCTCTGACTTTGAAGAATGAAGCCATATGTAACGCACTATGGTAAGTGCAGTGACTGAGCCATGCTCAGGATTGTAATGGGAGCAGAGCAGAGAATCTCTTTTGGTGTCTTCTAGCGGACTCCTCCCAATCTCCCTCATTCCATGCTCAGGCTAAAACGTCTCAAGGATGTATAGAGGCTGGTGTGGGGAGTGGGTGATACGGTTAACCAGCAGCCATCCAGAAAGAAAGGACAGCATTTGCAGAGGTGCAATGCTTTGCAGCCTCCTTAAGTCATTGGGAGTACTAACTAAATTATGTATTCATGGACCCCATTTCAGATGTTCTGAATCAGAATCTCCAGGGAGAGGCTTTGGAGACTGTGACTAACGGGGGCCCCAGGTGATTCTTATCAGCGGAGCTTGGGCAACACAGGACGAGTAGAATACAGTCTGTTCATGAACGTTGTTTGGGATGAGTTTTGGAGAGAATGGTTGAGAATAAGATTGGGTAGTATAAAGGTCACTTCATGTCATCTGTGTCTTTCTGATTGTTCAGTTTTCTTTTTGTATCCTACTTGATGCTGCTACTTCTCAGGCATTAATAGATACATTAAACTGAGCATTTACTTGGATAACTTTACATTGAAAGCTTTGGACCTAAAGCCCAGCATACAAGATTCCCAACCTTTATTTATCTACAGCTTGGGAAACATTCAAATAGGAGAGTGGGGAAGAGGATGAGCATTGTTTATCTATAGCTTGTCCCATGACTTTTAATCATGTTTCATTTTATTTGTTAGAAGACTGAGTAGCTACTAAGTGGGACAGCTAATGTTTGAGCCTGGGCTTACAGAGCAGGAGAAATGTGATTTGTCAAAAAGGGGTGAGCAAAGTGCTAGTTCCTTCAGTTAAAATAAGTGAACTGACAGCCAGGCATGGTGGCTCATACCTGTAATCCCAACACTTTGGGAGGCAAGACAGGTGGGTCACCTGAGGTCAGGAGTTCAAGACCAGCCTGGCCAACCTGGTGAAACCCTGTCTCTACTAAAAATACAAAAATTAGCTGGGCATGGTGGTGGGTGCCTGTAATCCTAGCTATCTGGGAGGCTGAGGCAGGAGAATCACTTCCACTCGGGAGGTGGAGGTTGCAGTGAGCCAAGATCACGCCATTGATCTCCAGCCTGGGCGACAGAGTGAGATTCCATCCCCCTAAAAAAAGAAAGAAAAGAAAAAAGGGTGAACTGCAAAATGCAGGGTTGGAGTCAAGGTTCATAGTAACCTTTGTTACCATATAAAGATGTGTGCCCACCATTCCTCTTGTTGCCCAGGCTGGAGTACAATGGCGTGATCTTGGCTCACCGCAACCTCCACCTACTGGGTTCAAGTGATTCTCCTGTCTTAGCCTCCCGAGTAGCTGGGATTACAGGCGTGCACCACCATACCTGGCTAATTGTATTTTTAGTAGAGATGGATTTCTCCATGTTGGTCAGGCAGGTCTTGAACTGCCGACCTCAGGACCTCAGGTGATCTACCTGCCTCGGCCTCCCAAAGTACTGGAATTACAGGCATGAACCACTGTGCCTGGTTCACAATCAGTATCTTTTTACTAACATGTACAGTAACATTACTGGATCTGGAAACTAATTCAATGCATCCTAACTAGTATTAATATGAAAGAGAGAAGAAAGAAAATCCCTGTATGCATTGGCAGGTGGTAAGGGTAAGAAATGTTTCGTAGAACTTTTGTTTCAGAGGGGTGTGTGTGTGTGTGTGTGTGTTGTGTGTGTGTGTGTGTGTAAATTCTACTTTGCATCATAGAATGTTTTTCTCACTAGGATGGCAGTTAACACATTTCAAAAGCTTCTGAACTAGGATTACTAAATAGATCCTTGGTTATTCCTGCCCAGTATAAAAGAGTTTAAATTTTAAACTAGAAATGTGAAAGGATTTTCATCATATGTTCAGTAACGCCAAGCCTTGGCTTTTCTCTTCAGTCCCTTCAAAGCACTTCTCTATCTAGTTTAAATCTGTCCTCTGATCCAAGGATCACTTTTCAGGAGAATAACAGTCCTTAAGAGAGCGAGTTCTTACAAAATGGTGAGCTGCCAGCCTTGGAGAATAGGAGAGAGACTCTTATAGGCTCCAGGAGGGGGCCATGGAAGGCAGTGAGCCAGCCCCAATTCTGTCTTCACTAAAATTCCTTGAAAATAAAAAAGGAGGAAGTAAGGGAAAAGGCAACATGGGAGTAAGTAGAGGAGCTAATGTACATTTAAAGATATTAAAAAGGCACAAAGAGAAGGAGACCTACTAATACTTTAGCAAGGAAATGTTTTTTCAGTCATTATGGGCTTGTTTCTTCAGAACTGCGTGACGTGGGGAGAGACGTGGGGAGAGACGTGGTTCTTGTCTGGGTTGTGGAATAAAAAGCTGATTGTTTCTGTGATCCAGTAAGTATGTTTGCCAGCGTGAGGTTATCAGTCAGACACACCACGAACTAGTAGAAGTTAGCACCTCCTGTATTTGTTTCATATTTGTTTGGTTATGCCTGTTTGGACTGTCAAGAAATTGTATTTCAAAATTTAAAAAGGGAAGTGAGATTGGAATTGTTTATGAGCTTGTAGACACTAGAGGGATGACCATTCTTATGTCTCAGTAAGAATTTAATGGCAAGTGAATACTTTTCTTTTAAGGTTTCTGGAAGTAAGTCAAATTGTGCTGACTTTTTCTTTCAACTTTTTAAGAACTATCACATTTGTCATAATGGTCACCTAATGTGCATCTTGTGAAACTAATGAAAAGCACTTAGTATTTATGTTCATTATTTTCCGTTATCTATTGATTCACTTATAAAGCACTCTCTTACGTTCTTATTCTGGGGGAGACATCTAGATATATTATGAACTACTTGAATAACTCAACCTGTCATTATGAGCAGTAGGTTAAAAGGATAAGCCACTTTTATATGTTTGGTGAAGTAAAAACCAGCTTTTCAAATATACTTTGGAGGCAGGCTTTTAAAAAATTATATTGAAAAGATAGTAAGTGTTATTTTGGCCAGTCAATCTTCATTGATTTAGTTCTTTATAAATATTTTAGAGGCCAAGCTCCAAAGGACTAAGAGCTGATAGGGATAGAATTGTATTTTTTTTCTTGTTCCTATCATTAGTATAAAACTGATAAGACCAACATTATGGGTATTTTCTCTCATTCATAAGACGGGCTATCTATTGTGGGTCCAATATCCAGGCACAACTATATACACTCAGAGGCTGTTGCTCTTCCCCTTAAAAGTGACTGTCTGCCTGCAATCCTAGCTACTTGGGAGACTGAGGCATGAGAATCACTTGAACCCATTTGTTTCCCTTTTTGTTTTGATTAGAAAATTCACATTCCAGGTAGCGCTGCATTTCTTGGAAAGTAAGGAAAACTTAGAAATAAAGAAAATAAGGGAATATGTATCAGTTCAATTTTGTTTTGTAGCAAAGTACCCCAAAACTTAATGACATAACATTATTGACATAATTTGGTCAGTGGGCAAGTCGGGCAGAGCTTAGCTGAGACAGCTTATCTCTCGTCTAGTGTGTGTCATCTGGGCACACTCACTTGTTAGTGGTCAGTGGGTAGTGGTGTCATTCATGTGTTTATAGAGGCTATGGTGGTAAATGGGGCAACTGAGACGTGGTGTGGCCTACAGTGGTTCCTAGAGCAGTGTCAGAGAATAAGCTCCAATAAACAAGCACTTTTCAAGCCTCTATTTTGCTGTCTTGTTTGCTAGTGTTACATTAGTTGAAGCAAGGCACATGGCCAAGCCCGGATTCCACAGGTAAAGAAAGACTCTACCTCTTGATTGGCAGAGTTATGCATGCAGAGATAGGGAGAATTTTTGGCCATTTTTGTAATCTACATAGAATGGGTTCGATTGATATCCTATGATCTATCAGACTTTTTGCTAGGTGGTTTACATGTTATTCATTGAGTCCTCACGACAATTTCCTGGCATGCCTGGCATTACTCCCATTGCAAAGATGATAAAATTGATGATCAGATAACTTAAGAGACCTGCATATATTAAGCCCAAATTGTTTGTTTCAAGTTATTCAATGGCCTTTTAGGTGCTGTCTCTTCTTAAGCAACATGATCAGATGCTTACATGATGCAGAATATGTATGCTTTATTTGGTTAAAATGGAATTCTAAAGGCCAACTTTACTTTCTCCCTTACATGTTGAACCGTATATTTATGGGTCATATATTTATTTGGTATAGAAAAAATATTAACATTTCACTATGTGTGAGACAGAAGCTCATGAAAGTGTGGTTCTTGTTTGCTTGCCAGGTCAGCCACACGACCTGGATCTCACCACAGTTTGGACATGACTGAGGCTCTCCAGTGGTCCAGATATCATTGGCGACGGCTGATCGGAGGTGCAACCAGGGATGATGATTCGAGGCCATACAACTATTCCTCCTTGCTCGCCTGTGGGGGCAAGTCCTCTCAGACCCCTAAACTGGCAGGAAAGCACCGGATTGTTGTTCCCCACCTCCAGGCCTTCAAGGATGAGTATGAGAAGTTCTCTGGAGCCTATGTGAACAATCGAATACGAACAACAAAGTACACACTTCTGAATTTTGTGCCAAGAAATTTATTTGAACAATTTCACAGGTACTGTTTTATTTTTGGAAAACAACCTTAGGCTATCATTATCATTGATATATAACTTTTTTTTTCATTGTCATAACCCTGTGTATTACTTAAACATAAGATTTGTGACATCATCCTTGACAATTTTGGTACGAATCTGTTGTGGAATGATGACTTCTTCCATTCACATAGCACTTTCCAATTGGTAAGGTGTTTTCTCTTTACCAGAAAAGACATTGTAATTCACAATATTATAGATTAGGAAATGAATTGACTGTGGTTTAGCCAATATCATGCCAGTGTCAAGTAGCAGACCAGGGGCTGCCTCCAGGGGTCTTCTTACTCTTGCTTTAGTGTTCTTTTCATGAGACCATGCTGCATTTTAATTTCAGATTATTCTTACTTGATAATATGAAGAAATAGAGCTCGGAAGCCAATGCAGGTGTCAGATGTTATTAGATGAAACAGTGACCTAATTCAGCTTAATATCACATTCATGGACATTCTCCTGTGAGTTTAGGCACTGCAAGAAATGCACGTGTGAGTGCCACTCCTCTCCTTGTGGAGTTTGCAGTTGTGCTAGGGAAACACAATAGTGTATAAAAAACAAAAAGACATAGTGAATGCAATGCGTGTTATAAAGGGCTGTCAAGTAGAATGAAAGCCTCAAAAAGAGAAATAATAACACTAACTGGAGCAATAGAAGGGGAAGTGACGTTTGACTTAATAATGGAGAGTGGGTGAGATATTCAAGGCAGGGGTGTGGGCAAAGCATATTTCAGATGGAGGAAGGAGTATGAATAACAGCGTAAAGGCAGTAGCATAGAAGGCTTGCTTGAAGCATGGGAAGTAGTCTTCTCTGACTTACATGTATCATCTATGCTTGGGAACAACAGGAAGTAAAGTCAGAAAGATAGATACAGCCCAGAAGAAAGGTCTTGCTCTCAGGATAAAGAGTTGAAAGCCAAGTCTGCAGGTACAATTAACATGCTTACATCCATATTTCACTACAGAGGCAGTGTAGTGGATAGATGAAAGGCTTTAGAGGTGATGGCAGAGAAAACATTTAGGAAGACGTTGAATATATCCCAGTGAATTGTAATGGACACCTGACCTTGGAACAATGTGGGAATGAAAAAAGGGTAACTACTTACAGATACTGTGGATTTAATGTAATGTATTCAGTGAAAGGAGGAGTAAAAAGAGTATATGAACATGTTGAGCTGTGATGACCAGAGTGATTAATAGAAAAATGAAAAACAAGAGTAAAAAGAACCTTGTCTGGAAGAGTATTTTGTTTTTGTAAATGTATTTAAGACACCAATGCAAGTAAAGAGTTTCTCCATATTCTTTAGCCATTCTACATATATTCATTCTCATTATTCATCCTAAATGTTTCATATGCATTTATTAAACAGTGGCTATGTTTAAAGGACAGAGATGAATTTGTTGAATTAATGGCTATGTAGCATGATGTGTGTTTCATTCTTTTATGGAGTTTGCAATCTAGTTTACCCAATGGAATAAAACTCTGAAACTTAAACACAGTTCAAGGTTAGAGCTATAGGTTTAGATGTGGTCCACGTGAAAAGAGTTGAAGCCACATAGTAGTAGAATTGGTTAGGAAAGAAATTTTCAGAGTAAAAGGATTTGGAGGTGACCAAAAAGAAGTATAAATAGATTATTCTTTTGAGAAGTTTTATGGTCAATGGAAAAATATGTGATAAAAATTCAAGGGCAGGATTGAGATTTTTTTTTCC
The DNA here is from genome assembly GCF_001604975.1 of Cebus imitator. NCBI lineage: Eukaryota > Metazoa > Chordata > Mammalia > Primates > Cebidae > Cebus > Cebus imitator. The sequence goes on along the minus strand of NW_016107439.1, from coordinate 5,560,212 downwards.
TTTAAGGAAAAGAGTGTCTTGAACTTGCCATATGGCCAAAAATTAGGAACCCCTGGAGAAATATTTGAATATATAAAATAGAGGAATGGAAGAATTTCCTGAAGAAAGTGGTTCTGAATAGCATAAAAGAAGAAATAGAGGAGTTAGTCACAAGGAGGAAAAAAAATAGGCTTTTCTACTTAATTTTGATTAAGTATTTTAATTCACAGGTGTGAATCTAGGTTTGCTTAAGTCTAATGTTTGGATGTACAAAAGGCTAGAGGGTTGATCATAGTTTTGTTAATTAATTTTTGTAGCACATTAACTGAATTTCTTCTAAATTTTTCTGAACTTTTTTTTTTTTTGAGACGGAGTTTCGCTCTTGTTACCCAGGCTGGAGTGCAATGGCGTGATCTCGGCTCACCGCAACCTCTGCCTCCCAGGTTCAGGCAATTCTCCTGCCTCAGCTTCCTGAGCAGCTGGGATTACAGGCACACGCCACCATGCCCAGCTAATTTTTTGTAGTTTTAGTAGAGACGGGGTTTCACCGTGTTGTCCAGGATGGTCTCGATCTCTTGACCTCGTGATCCACCCACCTCGGCCTCCCAAAGTGCTGGGATTACAGGCGTGAACCACCGCGCCCGGCCCCTTTTTCTGAACTTTTAAAAGAAAATAGTATTTTCTATTGCACTTTTTGTCACATGACAGCTCAAGACTGTCCCACTCAAATATTTACTATTATATATTTAATAAATTATTTATTTATTTATTTATTTCTCCACCCAGGCTGGAGTGCAGTGGTAATGATCTTGGCTCACTGCAACCTCTGCCTTCTGGGTTCAAGTGATTCTTATGCCTCAGTCTCCTGAGTAGCTGGGCGCACAGGTGTGAATCACTACACCCAGCTAATTTTTGTATTTTTAGTAGAGACGGGGTTTCACCGTGTTGGCCAGGGGTGTCTTGAACTCCTGACGTCAAGTGATCTGCCTACCTTGGCCTCCCAAAGTGCTAAGATTACAGTGATGAGCCACCATACCCACCCCTGCTATCTCATATTTATTAAAGTATGACACAAGCCAGGTGTCTAGCAGGATAATGCATAGTTCATTGAGATTTGTTATATTTTGCTAGTTCTATATTCTGTAACGTAAAAAATCAACCTATAGAAACTTATAGAAAACCAATATAGTACTTTGCCTCTTACTTCAGTCCTTGAAGTGACTTCTTAACACCTCCTGTTGTGTGTTTGGGTTGCAGAGCTGCCAATTTATATTTCCTGTTCCTTGTTGTCCTGAACTGGGTACCTTTGGTAGAAGCCTTCCAAAAGGAAATCACCATGTTGCCTCTGGTGGTGGTCCTTACAATTATCGCAATTAAAGATGGCCTGGAAGATTATCGGAAATACAAAATTGACAAACAGATCAATAATTTAATAACTAAAGTTTATAGTAGGTAAGTGTAATAGGAGCTTTGCTAAGGACTATGTGTGTATCATTGAGAAATATGCAGAATGTTACTTTTTTCTCCTTAGGTGTCACCAGATCCGTTTGTGTTGTTGTTGTTGTTGCTGTTGTTTAACGAATATTTCATAAAGTCCTATGGTGAATTTTATTCAAGTGTCAGAGGAAAACAAAAATGTATAAGCCATTGTCAACTCAGGAGCTGAGAAAACAAAAGCTTCTATAACTCATGCATAAGTGGAATTAAAAGAATTGAACTTCAGAGCCAGGCATGGTGACTTACACCTGCAATCTCAACACTTTGGGAGGTCGAGGCGGGTAGATCACCTGATCAGGAGTTCGAGACCAGCCTGACCAACATGGTGAAACACTGTCTCTACTAAAAATACAAAAATTACCTGGACATGGTGGCTGGTGCCTGTAACCCCAGCTACTCAGGAGGCTGAGGCAGGAGAATCTCTAGAACCCATGAGGTAGATGTTGCTGTGAGCTGAGATCGCTCCATCGCACACCAGCCTGGGGACAGAGCAAGACTCTGTCTCAAAAAAAAAAAAAAAAGAATTAAACTTCAAACCATAAGAAGGAAAGCAAGCACATCGTTTTTAACCAAAGATGTTATAATTTAGGATTAAGAAGAGGATGGGATATGCAAATTAACGAATATGAATGTCTGTGAAAAACAAGCTGGGATATATAAAAAAGATGGGAGCCAACTACCTGCAGAGGAAAAGGATTGTGAAAAATGTAGGTGAAGCCTGTAATCCCAGCACTTTGGGAGGCCAAGGAGGGAAGATCACTTGAGGTCAGGAGTTTGAGGCCAGCCTAGCCAACATAGTGAAACACTGTCTCTACTAAAAAAATACAAAAATTAGCTGAACATGGTGGCAGGCGCCTGTAATCCCAGCGGCTTGGGAGGCTGAGGCAGAAGAATTGCTTGAATCCGGGAAGTGGAGGTTGCAGTAAGCAGAGATCGCATCACTGCACTCCAGCCTGGGTGACAGAGTGAGACTCCATCTCAAAAAAAAAAAAAAAAAAAAAATGGAGGAGAATATTCTTTTTGTGTGTGCACAAAACTAGATGCATCCCATCACAGTAACAACAGAGAGCATTCATAGGAGGAGGTCTTTTTAGGGGCATATTTGCCGTGTTAGAGACTTGTATTTTCAGTATTGATAAAAGAGAGAGTCTATGTAGCCAAGAATAAACTCAGTTCATGTGAGTTTTAAACTGTGGTGTATATTATTTGCAGCTCCTGGGTTTTTATTCTTAGATGTAAGTTTACACTTAGTAAACAGTATAGATAAATATAACTTGCCTTCAATCTTATGTGACCCAAAGAGGAAAATGTTAGGAAAGGCTTCTCTGAAGAGGTGATATTTAATCTGAAAGCTGCAGAATTCAAATTTTGTTCATTATTAGAATTCTTCAGTGACTTTCACAATGTTTGTTTTAATGATCTATCAAGAAAACAAGGAATAGAACTTTGTTTATTGTTTGTAAGGTGATTTGAGATTTCTTGGAAAATGAAAAATTATTTCTATTTTTTTCTGTTCTACTCATGTCCCATCTAAAGGGAACCAGAAAAAAATATGTGTTGTATTTTAAAATAAAATAATGGGATAAGTCCATGGTTTTTATTTAAAGTTATAGAGCATTTTACTAAAACAGTTCTATTAATAATTTAGAAACATTTGAATGCTTATTATATACCAGGGATAGAGAACTAAAATGTCTGTAGAGTCACTGATCTCGAAAAATAGCTATAAGAAACATTATTTTACAATGATTATATGATGAACAAAGTTCAGAATTTGACCAATTTTAAGATTAACCAGTGAATCCCAAATTGATCGAATAGAAAGAATGCTTATTATATATATTTTTGAATACAAACTCAAATATATAAATAATTGCAGGCCAGGTGCAATGGCTCACACCTGTAATCTCAGCACTTTGGGAGCCTGAGGTTGGTGAATTGAGTGAGTTCAGGAGTTTGAGACTAGCCTGGGCAACATGGCTAAACCCTATCTCTACAAAAAAAACAACAACAACAAAAAATTAGCCAGGCTTGGTGGTGTGTGCCTACAGTCCCAGATACTTGGGAGGATGAGGTGGGATCACCTGAGCCTGTGAGGCAGAGGTTGCAGTGAGTTAAGATTGTGCCACTACACTTCAGCCTGGGCAACAGAGCAAGACCCTGTCTCAGATAAATAAAATAGTTGCATATTTTAATTGCTAATTTGGAGTTGGCAGTGTGTGTTTATTTGCTTTTCTGGATTGTTCTAAAACGTTTAATCTGATTCTCCCACTTAGCTGTGTAACCTTGGGCAGATTACAAAAAGCAGCTAAACACCCAGTTTCTTTCATTATGAGTGTAATAATAAAACTTACTTCATAGCACCTAGTCTTTTCCAAGTACTAAGTAAAAGCCATTATGATTATTATTATAGGTTAATAATGACTGTTTGCTAGAGTTTATGTTTGTCACATCAAGTCATTTAATCAACATTTGAGAACTCCTCAAAACACTGCACAATTTTTAAAATATTAAAATTACCTGTTAGAAGACCTAGTATAACTTTTTTCTCAAGTGTCCTTTTAGATATAATCCAGATCTATTTTAGATGATTTTCATATAAACTTAAAAATGAGATGTAGTATTATAGTCATTTATTTAATATCCATTTTAAGGTGTTCCTTTATGTTTGTGTTTCATAAGAGGCTCAGGTAATTTTATGCATTTTTATCTATATATGATATAATTTGGTTTTGTTTGGTATTGTAGAAGAAATAATGCTTATGTTTTCCCCTCAGATTATTTTATTACAAGGTTATAAAGAAATAAAGATGGGATATAAAACCATGCCTTATTGATTTAAATATGCTAATGTAAACTCCTATGAAATACAAAGAAATCAACTTAGAAACAAATTATTTCTCCACAAAGTTAGGGTGAAATTATGGAGGCTATTTAACAAGTTTTTGGAAGAAGCATATTAACATTTATAAGCAGAAAATTTGGTTCTTATTTGTAATATGTGGTATTTCACAAGGTGCTTAATTTTCTATAGAAAAGTATCATTTGGAATAACAACCATTAGTCTAGAAATTAATCATTTAAACTCTATTATGCCTCCAATTAAGTTAGAATGAACTATTATAGAAAACCTGACTTTCTTAAGATTGCCTTTAAAATAGGCACCACTTGTATGGTTTTAAAATCTGTTTTAACATAATAGAAGTGTCTTGAAAATAAGGCTATTAATCATTCAGCAAATCTGAGTGCCCGCTATGTGATAAGCACTGAGAGACTTAGAGGATTTAAACTTAAATTAGGTACAATGTTTGCCTTCAAGGAATGTGCATTATTTTATGACCTTTAAAAACCATGTTATTGATGTTAGAAGTTTCAAAATATTAGCTAATGTTAACATTTTAGGATTATCTCTTAAATCCATAGAATTTCATGATTTGTGAAATGAGACCTTCAGTAGCCATCTAAGATAATTAACCTTATATAAGATATTATACAAAACAAATATTTTAAAGTAAATTCTTTACATTTATTTCAAAATACACAGGTAAACTACATTTTATTTGGTGGTTATTAGAAGTGACTGCACTTGGCAGTAAACTCTAGTATTTAAGAGAGTAGACTCTGGATATACCTGCTTTGTTTCAAATTATAGGACCACTTAGCCATGTAGCACTGAGCAAGTTACTTAACTTGTCAAGGGCAGGTTTTTTTTCTAATTTTTAAAACTGGTTGTAAAACCAACCACAACATTGATTCAAAAATTAAATGAGTTGATATATATAAAGCATCTAATAAATCTTAGCTGATGTTGTGTCCAATGATAATTCATTTTTTGCTCATTATAAATAATTTAATGTCTTATTGGAAACACACTAAAAATACCAAAAAGAATAATTAATTCATAATTCTACCCCTTCTGTCTTTAAATATCAAGTGAAGTAGGTGTTCACATTCCCAACCCTTCATTCTTACCCCTCCCTCTCTTTCCTTACCAGCTCCCATCCTAGTTGAATCTCTGTTGATTATTCAGTGCGTATTATTCCCAACTTTTCCTAATGCTTATGTAATAGAGCTGTTTGATACTGGACTTACGAAGAAGCAAAATTGGCCTAGAAGTTTTCCTGAAGGAGGGATTGTGGGTGCTGTGTCCTGATCAGTGACAGTCATACACAAGCACAAACCACCAAGGAGATGCAAGAAATTCTAGTTGGACCTTTGGACCTTTAGACTCTGGGGAAGAAGAAAGTTCTCTTACTAGTTTTGATTATATATCAGGAAAGGAAATGTAGTCTTATTTTTGCATCCCCGAACAATGCTCACAGCCACATTTAACTAGCTTGGAACATTTACAATGTTGGAAGACGCTAGCTGATTCACAGAGATCATACTTTCTTCTTCACTCTTCCAATCAACAATTTTACGTTACCAACTTTCTTCAAGGCCACCTGACCTAACAGCCAAATACTGTAGGCATTTGGGTTTTTACTATACAGGACTCCTCTGTAGCTTTCAGCCATTGTGGCTCCCTCTTACAAATTTCCTTCTTCCTTGATTTTTGTGACACCACGTATCTTAGATCCTCTTTCACCTTACTATCATCTTAAGGATTCTTTCCCTAAGAAATATCCTTATCTGCAATCAACGGCTGTCTGTGTACCTGGGACTTCCAAATCTATATCTTTACTCATAATCTCCAGATCAGGACCCTCAAACTGCTGGGCATCTTCAGCTGCACATCCTACTCCAAATAAAACCTTTTCAACCTGAAGTTATCTAACCCGTGATACAACCAGTTGCTTCTAAAATCTGAGACCTATGACAGCACCATCCATCACCACATTGAACACGTTAGGGACCATAGTGTCATCCTGGATAATTCTTTTATGTGTAATAAGTCCAAAAACTTGCTTCTGTTATCTAATATGTCTTGATTTCATCTTTTATCTTTCTGTGTTGCTACTGCCTTAATTCTGATCACCTTCATCCCTCCCATGGATTATTTTAGTAACTTACCACTGGTCTCTTGGCCATACTCCTAAATAACCTGCCATCCAAAAATCCATTCATTACTTCATCTCAGGAGTTGGCAAACAGAAGTAGGGTCACATTCTTTATGTACTTTCCATTTTTTATGGAATGAAATTCCTACTCCTAGGTATGGCATGGAGGACTGAACTGTCAAAATAATACCGCTGCCTACCTTTTTTGTCTTTTTCTCTGTTACCCCCCTCTATAGGAGAATAAACTGATATGCACAGACACTAGGAAAAGTTTGGTAAAGACAAAATAAACTGTTGATTTGTCTTTCTCCATGGACCAATAAACTCTTTAGATAATCAAAGATTTCCTTTAGTTGGTTTTAACCTTGTCCATTTGGTATGTCCTGAAAATGTACTTCTTAGGTAGTCTTTTAAGCTAAATATTTCTTGAAATATCTGATATTATTCTGTATGGCAAAAGTTGTAAAAGTATTGGTGTAAGGTGCCATTTCTATTTAATCTGATGAAATAAAATAAGTGGATTTTATGATATTTGTCACAAATGTTAGTTTTTATTTACATTTAGGAGACAGTGCAAGGAATGAGACAGAGCTGCTTAACTTTTGTTGGTGGCATCATATGTGAAATGCTATCTAACTAGCTCAAATGACATATGACATTCTACCATACAAATGTCCTCATTCTACCCTAAGGAAAATGCATTATGACACACAATGATAACTCATCCTGTCTGCCTGATGGTAAATGCTGAGAGCAGATGATGTGTCTTATGCACCTTCAGATCCTCCGTACCTGACCGCAGAGCAGCATGAAGGAATTGGTTTGTATCTGAATGAGCCCATCAAATGTTGATTGTAATTTTATTCCATAATTAGACTCAAACAGCATAATGGTTCAAAATCCCACAGGAAGAAAGAGCTGAAAAATATGTTTTAGTGGCTCAGTAACTAAATTTTCAGGTGAAGCATTTGTAGAATTTAGGGGTTGCCAATTCTGAGGCTTCCCTTTTAGCATTTTGTTTGTTTTTGTTTGTTTGTTTGAGACAGAATTTCGCTCTGTCACCCAGGCTAGAGTGCAGTGGAGTGATCTAGGCTCATTGCAGCCCCTACCTCCTGGGTTCAAGTGATTCTCCTGTCTCAGTCTCCTGAGTAGCTGGGATTGCAGGTGTGTGCCACCATGCCTGGCTAATTTTTGAATTGGTAGTAGAGATGGAGTTTCACCATGTTGGCCAAGCTGTCTTGAACTCCTGACTTCAGGTGATCCACCCACCTTGGCCTTCCAAAGTGCTGGAATTACAGGCATGAGCCACTGTGCCTCGCCCCTTTTAGCATTTAATAGACTAAAATTTACCTTAATACTTAATATATACTTTATATACTAAAAAACTTTTAAAAAAACCATTGTATGTATATTTTGCTTGATATTCTTTTTTTAAACTTTTTTTTAATTATAGGAAAGAGAAGAAATACATTGACCGATGTTGGAAAGACGTTACTGTTGGGGACTTTATTCGCCTCTCCTGTAACGAGATCATCCCTGCAGACATGGTACTACTGTTTTCCACTGATCCAGATGGAATCTGTCACATTGAGACTTCTGGTCTTGATGGAGAGAGCAATTTAAAACAGAAGCAGGTGGTTCGGGGATATGCAGAACAGGCAAGTCATGTGTTCTCGGTTGTGGCTTATTCACATTTTTTTTCTGAAGATGGCTGAGCTCATTTTCACATTACAGATAAAGAGATTTTTAATTCATTTTCACCAGGATGAAATAGAATCCCAGAAGGTGTAATTCATTTTCAGATATGAGTGGAAGCGTACTCTTTTCTAGATAAGAGGATAAAATGACTTCAGAGTTCACACACTTTGGTGGGGCACTCATGTTTTTGAGAATGGAATTAAAGGAACCAGACAGAATTATTTGCAATTTGGAAAAAAAAAAAAACACCTGCTAATTTATTTTTCTTAAACTTACACTTTATATCTAATTTTTGGTTGATCATTGTTTCTAAAATCTGTAATTACTTATATACCAAAGCTTAAGAGTTTTGTAGCTTCTCATGCTACATAGCTTTTAGACCTTTCTTAATATTGTGCAGAGGGAAACAGAAACCTTGAAGTTATATTGACACAGATTTAAATGAATCGCAGTTCTGCCATTAATTACTGTGTGACTTTGGACAAGTCATTTAAACACTTTATGCCTCAGTTTTTTTAATCTTAAAATGAAAATAATGGTACCTGCTCTGTAGCATTATTGTAGGATTTAAATGAAATAATATGCATTGAAACATCATATATAGTATCTAAATGTCAGTTTCCTTCCCCTTTCTCTGAAAGCACTTGAGATGAAATAATTTACAATTTAATGATCTTTTTCTTTCTTTTTAACCCAAATGACTATTATGTTAGGATTTCTTCATCTTACACTTATAAACCAAAAAAAAGTGTTTTAGCCTACTAATACCTTTATCTTTTGGTAAATTTCACCTTGTCATATTGGTACCACCTCTCTACCTATGGACTTCATTTAGATCCTCTGTGATTTTTATGCCTAATAGACTACTGTCATTGTCACTTTTATAAGTAGTCTTGTACCAAAGACATTGGTAAAAATTCTGCACAACGTAACATCCTGTTGTAAACTACATACCCACTTTGAGTATTAATCAGCAATTCATATTTGCCATTAAAAGTAATGGCAAAAGCACATTACTTTTACACCAACCTAGTATTAATCAGCACATTGTGGGTTCAATTAAGGGTGAATCTGGTGACCTAGATTTTAATCCTGCTCTAAACACTTTCTTGTTTTGAGAACTTTGGCAAATTACTGATTCTCTTTGTGTCTGTCTTTCCTCATCTGCTAATTAGGTCTAATTACTATAGTACCTTCCTCATGGAGTTGTGAAGAAGAAACTAGCTAATATATTAAAAGTGCATAATAGATTTTAGTGTGTCAAAAGAACTCTGTAGATATTACTCATTAGAAAATAAATCATATCATATGTTAATATTTTTCATGTTTCCTATTATATACATATTAATTCTGATATTTATCAATATCAATAGCATTTACCTTACTGGTCAAAATGGATATGAAAATAAAAGTAATGAAATAATGTTGATGTGGCTTGTTTTAGGGAAATCCATGCCTTAAAGGAGCTGTGTCCTCCAAAGGCACTTCGCTTATTTGTTCATTCCTTTCATAAAGAATTCTGTAATTGTCTAATCCATTGGAAAACTTTATAGATATTGATGTTTAGTTTATTTTTAAATTGTTATTTATAAAATTTGGCTGAAATCGAATGCATATGTGCTCAAAGTGTTCACATATACATTTAATCTCAAAATTACTTATGTGATTAAAGGCCAACAACAAAAGTATGTTCAGTTTTTCAGTGCTTTATTGATAAAAAGGTGTTTATAAGTAGAAACTCTCTTCTAGAGAGTCCTACGTGAATTTCAGTAAATGACTGAGACATTCCCATCAGCTGCAGATGTTTATTAGTGCTCTAGGACCATTCTGATTCCATTTATGGATCACATCATTATGCCTCTACTTTCCTTCCTTTGGGAAATTCATGATATAAACTTCACTGCAAAAAAGGCTTAGCATTATTTTAAGAATTGGTGAAGTGATAAAACACTTCAATATTAAGGATTTAATCTTGAATTCTTGTTTTGTGATTCAAAAAATACTTTTAGGACTCTGAAGTTGATCCTGAGAAGTTTTCCGGTAGGATAGAATGTGAAAGTCCAAACAATGACCTCAGCAGATTCCGAGGCTTCCTGTGAGTAATACATGACATACCTTTGTAGGCGTGAGTGGAATTGTGTGTTGCAATTGTACTTAACTTGATAAAGTGTTTCTGTACTTATACCCTTGTTAAATCACTAAAGGTTGTAACTTTAGCCACCTACTAAAGAATTTGGCTTATTTTAATTATTTAATAAGTATTTACACACACACACACACACACACACGCACACACACAATTCATTCTGTAGGCAACTTATGGCATCCAGATCTCCTTTGCAAGGGCAGCTAGAATTTGGAGTCCTTACCTAATTTCAGGCATCAGCCCATAAATATTCTGTGGCCTTGAGCCAAACTTTGATCCTCAGCTTCCTGATTTTTAAGAGAAGACAATTAGACCTACTTCACAGTGTGAGAAAAGCAAAGTTCCCAAATCATATATTGAAATGTGAATTATCCTGATACTATTACCATGATACCAAGAGCATATAAAGACATTTAATGGAAGACAAATATCCCACATGAGCATAGATGCAAAAATTCCACACAAAATTATAGCAAATCAAATCCAACAATGTATGAAAATGATAATACATCATGACCCAGTGGGATTTATCCCCCCAAACCTCAGGATTGGTTCAACATTAGAAAATAGTACTATGTAATTCACTATACTAGGACTGTATTAAACCATATTAAACAAATCAAAAAGGAAAAACCAGGTGGTTATCTCATAAGTGTAGAAAAAACATTTTACAAATTTAATTTCCATTCCTGCAAACTAGAAGTAGAAGGGAACTTAATCTGATAAAGGGCATCCATGAAAAACCTAGAGATAGCAGCATATTTAATCATGAAATAACTTCTCTTCTAAGATCAGGAACAAGACAAGCTTACACTGGAAGATCTGGCTAGTGTAGTCAGGCAGGAAAAGGAAATGAAAGATATCAAGCAAGAAAGAAGTAAAACTATCTTTTATTCACAGATTTCACAGATGGTATCATGTTCTTTGTAGAAAATCTGATGAAATCTCCAAAAAAAAACTACTAAAAATAATGATTTAGCAATATTGTAGAAAACAAGATCCAGATAACAAAAATCAATTGTATTTTTGTATGCTAACAATGAGCAGATATTGAAATTTAAAAAAAATACAATTTATTCTAGCATCAGAAAAATGGAATGCTTAAGTATAAATCTGACAAATAATGTGAACTACCTGTTTTTCACTAAACACTAGTGAAAACAAAATTCAAGAACTAAATAAGTGGTATCAGTTTTCCCCCAGATTTATCTATAGAGCCAGTGAAATCCCAATCAAAATCTCAATAAGGTCTTTAAGGAATTGACAAGCTTATTTTAAAATTTAAGTGGAGATGCAGAATAACTAAGGCAACTTTGGAAAAAAAAATAAGAAAAAAGCTAGAGGGCTAAAACCACATGATTGTAAGACTTTTCAGAAAAGTATAATAATCAAGCCAGTGTCATTTTGGCATAAAGATAGACCAGTAGATCAGTGGAAGAGATTATGTAGTCCAGAAATACACCAATGCATTTATGGACAATTGGTTTTTAACAAAGGTGGAAAGACAAATAGATGGAGATTGGTTATGTTTCAACAAACAGTACTGCAACAACAGGGTATTTATGTTTCAAACATTAACTTTAATCCATACTGCTCACCACTTACAAAAATTAACTCAAAGTGAATCCTAGACTTAAATGTAAATCTACATAATAAAAACTTTCAGAAAAAACATAGTGGAAATCTTTTTACTTTGTATTATACAAAGATTTCTTAAATACAACACCAAAAGCACAATCCATTAAAGACAAAAATAAATAAAAGAACTCATCAAAATTTAAAATTTCGCTCCTCTATGATACTGTTTATGGAATGAAAAGACAAGTCGCAGACAGGAAGAAAATATTTGCAATCCATGTATTTGATATGGGACTTAAATATTCAAAATATGTAAGTCCCATATTTATTCAGAATATATAAAGGCCTATAAAAATTCAGTAATAAAACAAATAATACAACTTTAAAAGTCGTCAAAAGACTTTGAACTAATGTATTTGACATTTGAATGCAAATAATTTTGTGAAAAGATGCAGGTTAAACCACAGAGCTTTACCTGCTAAAATTAAAAAGATCAACTGTACCAAGTGTTGGCAAGGATGTAGAGGAACTTGTACCCTTAGATGCTATTAGTGGGAATGTAAAATAGTACAACCACTTTGGAAAACAATTTGGAAATTTTGGAAAAAGCTAAGCATATGCTCATTATATAACGTGACCATCCCACTCCTAGACAATTACCCAAGAAAAATAAAAATATGTGTTAATTCTATGACCTGTATACAATGTTCATAGCAGCTTTATTTATAATAGCCAAAAACTGGCAGAAACCCAATGTTCATCAACAGGTAAATGGATAAACAACTCAATAAAGTTGGTTAAAATTCTAAGAAAAGTAACAATAAGATGGAAGGAAATGTAGAATATAATAGTAGTGTCTTTTTTTTTTATTTTTATAGGTTCAGTGGTACATGTGCAGATTTATTACATGGATATGTTGTGCAATGGTGAGGTTTGGGCTTCTAGTGTACCCATCTAAATGGTGAATTTTTCCTCATAGGTAATTTTTCAACCCTCATGCCCCTCCCACCCTCCTTTCTTTAGGAGTCCCCAGTGTCTATTATTTCCTTCCATATGTCCATGTATAACCATTCTTTTTTTTTTTTTTTAAGGAAAACAAATTGTATGCTTTACTGAAGCTTGATTATAAGTGATGCAGTTAAGAAATACATTTTGTCTGATTTTCCAAGTAAAAGATCTTTTTAAAGCTTTTTAAAGCATTTTTAAAAGCTTCTATGTAAATAAGCATGCAATAAATGCTGTAGAGAAGTTAAATAAATCTTCAAAAATTGTGAAAAAAGTCTGATTTTGTGAGTTTGTCATAGAATATTTTAATAGAATTCTGTTTTGTTATTTTGAAGTAGGTAAAACCAGACCAGTAATACCATGGTGTCTTTAGAAAAATCTACTATAGCAGATAGATATCATTCTTTTTTTTAAAATTATTTTTTATTGCATTTTAAGTTTTGGGGTGCATGTGAAGAACATGCAAGATTATTGCATAGGTACACACATGGCATTGTGACTTGCTGCCTTCCTCCCCATCACCTATATCTGGCATTTCTCCCCATGCTATCTCTCCCCAACTCCCCACCCCCTGCTGTCCCTCCCCTGTTTCCCCCCAACAGACCCCAGGGTGTGATGCTCCGCTCCCTGCATCCATGTGTTCTCATTGTTCAACACCCGCCTATGAGTGAGAACATGCAGTGTTTGATTTTCTGCTCCTGTGTCAGTTTGCTGAGAATGATGGTTTCCAGGTTCATCCATGTCCCTACAAAGGACATGAACTCATCGTTGTTGATGGCTGCATAATATTCCATGGTGTGAATACCCATTCCTTAGCTCCCACTTAAGAGTGAGAACATGCAGTATTGATTTTCTGGTTTTGAGTTAGATCACTTCAGACAGTGATCTCAGACACCATCCATGTTGCTATAAAGGCACGATTTCATTGTTTTTTATGGTTGAGTAGTAGTTCATGGTGCCGTGTGTGTGTGTGTGTGTGTGTGTGTGTGTGTGTGTATCAATCACATTATCTTTAATCATCTGTTGATGGACATTTAGGTTGATTTCATGACTTCACTGTTATGAATAGCACGACAAGAAACACATAGGTGTGGGTGTCTTTTTGACATAAAAATGGTAGTTCTATTTTTAGTTCATTGAGAGGTCTTCATACTGTTATCCACAGGAGTTGTACTAATTTACATACCCACCAATGGTGTATAAGCATTCCTTTTTCTCTGCATCCTTGCCAACATCTGTTATTTTTTGACGTTTTTAATAATAACCATTCTGACTGGTGTGAGATGGTATCTCATTGTGGTTTGAATTGGCATTCCTCTGATGATTTGTGATACCATTTTTTCATAGGCTTGTTGGCCGCTTGTATGTCTTCTTTTGAGAAATGTCTGTTCATGTCCTTTGTCTACTTTTTAATGGGGGTATTTGGTTCTTTTGTAGTTGTTGCTTTGTTTGAGTTCCTTATAGATTCTGGATATTAGTTGTTTGTTAGATGCATAGTTTGCAAATATATTTTTCCATTCTGTAGGTTGTCTGTTTACTCTATTGATTGTTTCTTTTGCTATGTAGAAGCTGTTTATTTTAATTAAATCTGATTTGTCTATTTTTGTTTTGTCGCATTTGCTTTTGAAGTCTTAGTCATAAATTCTTTGCTTAGGCCAATCTCCAGAAGAGTTTTTTCTGCGTTTTCATCTAAGATTTTCATAGTTTCAAGTCTTACATTTGAGTCTTTAATCCATTTTGAGATTTTTTTGTAGATCATGAGAGGTAGGAATTCAGTTTAAATTTTCTCAGCACGATTTATTGAATAGGGTGTCCTTTCCCCATTGCTTATTTTTGTCAATTTTGTCAAAGATCAGTTGGTTGTAGGTATGTGGCTTCAATTCTGGGTTCTCTACTCTTTTCCACTGATATATGTGTCTGTGTTTTTGCAGCAGTACCATGCTGTATTGGTCACTATAGCCTTGTAGTATAGTTCAAAGTCAGGTCATGTGGTGCCTCCAGCTTTTTTCCTTTGTTCAGGATTGTTTTGGCTATTTGGACTTTTTTTTTTGTTCCATATGATTGTAGAATTGTTGTCTTCTAATTCTGTGAAAAACGATGTTGATATTTTATACAAATTGCATTGAATCTGTAGATTTCTTTGGGCAGTATGGACATTTTAACAATATTGATTCCTCCAATCCATGAGCATGGGATGTTTTTCCATTTATTTGTGTCATCTACAGTTTCTATAATCAGTGTGTTGTAGTTCTTCTTGTAGAGATCTTTCACCTCCTTGGTTAAATATATTTCTAAGTATTTCATTTTGTGTGTATGTGGCTGCTAGAAATGAGATTGAGTTCTTGAATTGGTTGTCAGCTTGAACGTTGTTAGTGTATAGCAATGCTGCTGATTTTTGTGCGTTTATTTGGAGTTTTGAAACTTTACTAAAGTTGTTAGAAGTCTTTTAGAGGAATCTTTAGGGTTTTGTAGGTATAAGAACATGTCATCAGTGAACAAAGATAATTTGACTTCCCCTTTTCCAATTTGAATGCCTTTTACTTTTTTCCCTCTTGCCTGATTGCTCTGGCTGGGACTCGCAGTAGTATGTTGACTAGGAGTGGTGAGAGTAGGCATCCTTGTCTTGTTCCAGTTATTAGGGGGAATGCTTTCAACTTTCCCACTTTCATTATGATATTGGCTGTGAATTTGTCACACATGACGCTTGTTATTTTTGAAGTATGTTCCTTTGACATCTAGTTTTTTGAGGATTTTTATCATGAAAGGATATTGGATTTTATTGAGTGTTTTTTCTAGATCTATTGAAATGATAATATGGTGTTTTTGTTGTCATCCTTGTTCTTTTCTTTTCTTTTCTTTTATTTATTTATTTATTTTGAGAAAGAGTTCTATTACCCAGGCTAGAGTGCAGTGGTGTGATCTCAGTTCACTGCCACCTCCACCAACTGGTTCAAGCAATTATCGTGCCTCAGCCTCCTGAGTAGCTGGGATTACAGGCACCTGCCACCACGCCTGGGTAATTTTTGTATTTTTAGTAGAGACGAGGTTTCCCCATGTTGACCAGCCTCATCTCTGACTCCTGCCCTCAGGTGATCTGCCTGCCTTGGCCTCCTGAAGTGCTGGGATTACAAGCACGAGCCACTGCGCCCAGCCTAGTTTTTGTTTTTAATTCTGTTTATGTGGTGAATCACATTTATTGATTTGTATATGTTAAACTATCCTTGCATCCCTGGAATAAAACCATGAGATCATGGTGGATAATCTTTTTGATGTGCTGTTAGATTTGGTTTGCTAATATTTTGTTGAGGATTTCTGCATCTGTGTTCATCAGCGATATTGGCCTGAAGTGTTCTTTGTGGTTGTTGTTGTTTCCTTGCCAAATTTTGGTATCAGGATGATACTGGCTTCATAGAATGAGTTAGGGAGCCCCTAACCTGACTCCTCTGACTTTTTGGAATCGCTTCTGTAAGATGGATACCAGCTCTTTTATTTTGCACGGCTGAGAAAATTTGACTATAAATCCATCTGGCCCTGGGCTTTTTGTTGGTGATGGTGGTAGGTGTTTTATTAATATTTCAATTTCATCACTTATTATTAGTCTATTCAGGATTCAAATAGCATATTTAAGTAACACTGAATACAGACGCCTGGTAGGGTAGGATCAGGGAGGGAGCCATAAAGTGGAAAGAGGAAAGGCTTAGTCTTAGTTAAGAGATAATGCTGGAATTAAATCTTCAAGAATGAGAAGATGCCAGGCAAACAATAAAGTGAAAAGAATGGCTGGCATTTCAAGCTGTGAGAGCAACATAGGCAAGAGCCTAGAGGCCTGAGACTGCAGTGTATTTTTATTGTTCTGTGTGGCTAAGTATGTCTGGAATGTAGGTGAGCAATAAGGCAGATCATGAAGAGGCCAGAGCCTGAAAGGCCTTCTGTATTTTGCTTAAAATGAAACAGTTATCCTGAAGTTATTGGGTTTAGTATTAGAAAAATCCTTCCATGGAAATTTCAGATGGTCTTCATGAAAAGAAGTTAGGCAGCTGCCCCTTTCTCATCAGAAACATGCTCATAAGCCATTTCTTAGAATGAGTTATTTTCAAGGATCATTTCTTCTAGCTGCTGACTGTGAATAAAGTTTCCTCTTGTAAATGTCAGATTCAGGGCTGCCTTTTTTTGACCTGGGGTCAGATCTGTCATAGGAAGCAGCCTGTACAGCTGTCCTCTTTCTATAGTTGGGCATGCCGACTCCCTAATGAGCTCAGAGTTGCCCCTGGCAGGATGCATTTGGTTTATGCAGTGGAGAGAACAGGAAGGAACTCTAGTCTAGCACTCTGGTCTGGAGCATAGCACTCTGCAAAGAATCTGGCCCAGTGCATGTAATTAGTAGGGTTTTCTTTAATGTATGAGAACACTGTTGCCACACAAATTGTGATTCTGTGTCCCAATTCTGATAGTTTGTCTAGTGTCTGAGACTCCCAACTCTTACTACCTCAGACCTGTTTGCTCTGGTGTAAACTTGACAAGTAATTCAAAATTTCTGGACTGGGCACAGTGGCTCATGCCCGTAATTCCAGCACCCCAGGAGGCTGAGGTGGGTGGATTGCCTGAGCTCAAGAGCTTGCAGCCAGCCTGGGCAACATGGTGAAATCCTATCTCTACTAAAATATAAAAAAATTAGCCAGGCATGTGCCTGTAGTCCCAACTACTTGGGCAGCTGAGACAGGAGAATTGCTTAAACCCGAGAGGTGGAGGTTGCAGTGAGCTGAGATTGTGCTACTGCGCTGGAGCCTGGGCAGCAGAGCAAGACTCTGTCTCAAAAGTCAATCAATCAATCAGTCAATCTGGGACTGGAGCCGAGCTGACTTTTGTCAGCCTCATTTTATCCTTTGGATCTGGTTCTTCTTAAGAGACACATTCGAGCATCATTTGCTGTGCCTTGTTTCAGAGCCCTTACCTAGTTCCAAGGCCCTACTAGCTTTCTGCCTATCCAAATTGTCACTTTTCCCTATGGTTCTGGGCACCATGTTTCCCTGCCCTTTGATTCCCCCGTTTGTGATGGGCTCCTCTGATATCAGTTTGCTTTGAAATTTGCTCCCTTACTTGCTGATTATCATGTCCTGACTGCTGAAGTGGCCAGTCTCCGAGAATCCTCAGATTCTGCCTTCCCTAGTGATTGGAGGGGCCTTTGTCTGTTCTGTTGATGTCCATCCTGAGAGCTGCCATCAGCCATTGACAGGGAAGCATTTAATACGAGAATCAGCTTAGGTAGATACAGTGATTTTCTGTAGAATTATTTTGATCCACTAAACTAGCTCCTTATTTTTTTTCCTGTTTTGTGGCCTGCTTTCAAAAATTAAACACAAATTGAGATGCTCAAGCTACCTGTCTATATGACACCTTCTTTGATCTTCATGCTCTAAGGTAGAACTGACATCCTCCCTATTTGTGACTACACTGTATACTGAATATCAGATTCCTATCATATTGTCTATCATATTTTGACTACACTTACATGTCTCTACCTCAGTTACCTCCTCTTAGACCATGGGAATCCAGACTGCATATGTTTGTTTTTCTATTTCTAGCATCTGGTTTGGAGTGCTGGGTACATAGTAAATAGATGTTTCATGGAAGCTGTATGTGACAGCCACTGCCTCATACAAAACTCTGAAGGTTCCATACCATGAGTGCCAATTATCAGACACATGTAAAATACATGACATTTTTGGAATTTGCAGTAAGTGCAATCAATATAGGAGCTGAACTTTGGTCTAATAGTGATACTGCAAAGTGATTTAATGGTGAAAAATAAGGATTTCAGGGGAAAAAAAATCTTAATACTTTCTGAGGAACTTTGGAATCGATGAGTTTATGTATTAAATTCTTTCCTATAAGGACTCTAGGGAAAAAAAATGCCACATTGCTGAGGACTGGCTGATGCTTCCCTGGGAATGCTATATGGAAATGTGAATGTTGGGACTTAATTTCCTCATCTGTAAAACAGAAAAGTTGAATTAGCTTAAACTCAAGGATGCATCTAGCTTTTACCATCTCTTTGTGTACAAGCCTGTATATGTGAACGAATGTAAACATATCCTTGTTAGAAGAAAGTGTTTTACAAAGTATGAGAGTGAATGACAAATCTGTCCTCCTATTTCTTTGTAGTGTGAAACCTTATTTGAATAATTTTTACTTTTATTTTAATTATAATTCCAGATAACAAAGTTATATTGACAACTTTTATATATGTAAGAAACAAGCAATAACTTTAAAATTGAAGTTTATTGCTTAGAAAAAAAACTGATTTTAATACTGAAACTAAGGACATTTTCAAAATATGTGAAAACCGTTACTTTTTACTTGTTTATTTAAATATTCCAGTGATGTTGCTCTGTATTTTTGTCACTGTAAAATTTGGTCAAACAATTACTTCAATAATTTTAAAACTGTTTATTACAGAAATTTTCAAGCATGAGAAAGCAAAAGAAAGGTATAATGAACACCCATGTGTTGACACTCAACCTTGGCTGTTTCACAGTTTTTCCATCTTTGTTTCATCTGTGCTTCCACTTCCTTTCCTACCCCTCCACTGTGTCATTTCACCGTAAATACTTTTACTTATACCAGATAAGGTCTTAAATAAGTCACAACCACAGTAGCATTATCATACCTAACAAAAATTAAGAACCATTCCATAATATCATCTAATACCAAGCTTTTGTTCAAACTTCTACAATTTTCTGAAAAAATGTTTTTTGATAGTTGTCTTATTCTAACCAGGATCTATACTTTGCATATGATTGACATGTCTCTAAATTTCCTCTCCCAATAAATGGAGTCATTGAGCTTACAGAATTTATCACATCCTAGGTTAAGATGACTGCCTCCTCCTTGGGTTGGGCTTCCTCTCCTTTCCCCTTTCATTCCCCTACATCATTCATTTTCTGAATAAAGCAGATCATTTTGCCTGTAGAATTTACCATGTTTTAGATCTGGCCAACTGCATTCTTGTGGTAATATTTAACATGTTTCTCTGGCCATCTTATTATCTGTAAACTATCAAGGGACATTTTTAGACTCCAATGAAAGAAACAGAGTCTCTCCCTGGAAAATAGCAAACATGTATATACACATACACACAAAATATTGAATACAATTTCAAAGGCTTCAAAGATACTCTGAAGCCATAGACCCCAGATTGAAATACCTAATAGAGGTTTGATTAAGCACCTGTGGGGCCATGACTTCCTTTCCCATAAATCATGAAGCCCACAATGTCTCCTTGTCCCATTGTAAGATTGGTGTTATCAGCCTTGTCCTATGATTATAAAGTTCCCATCAGCCTTTTAAACATTAATTTTTAGCAGCCAGTGATTATCATTGCCTAGAATGATTCTTGATTTCATCCAAATTGAAAATGATAATTTTTAAACTCTATCAGAAATTGTTCCCTCATCAATTACTAAGTTATCCTAAATATATTTGTACTAGAAAAGTGGGATTCTTGCTTGGAATATTTTTTATAGTAAAAGAAGTTGACAAACAATGACTACCATTGAAAACAGTGATAGTTAGAAACTTGTTGCATCATTTTCCCAGATTCACAAAGCAGTAACTGATTCACAATAGCAAAGACTCAGAATCATCCTAAATGCCCATCAGCAGTAGACTGGATAAAGAAAATGTGGTCTATATACACACCATGGAATACTATGCAGCCATAAAAATGAATGAGATCATGTCCTTTGTAGCAACATGGATGGAGCTGAAGGCCATTATCCTAAATGAACTAATTCTGGAACAGAAAACCAAATACTATATGTTCTCACTTATAAGTGGGAGCTAAACATTTAGTACATATAGACACAAAGATAAGAATAATAGACACGAAACCCTAATTGAAACTGGATGGTAAGAGGAGCATGAGGATCAAAAACTACCTCTTAGGCACTATGCTTATCACCTGGGTAATGAAATCTGAACACCGAAGCCCTGCAACACACAATTTACCTATGTAGTAAACTTGCACATGTATCCCTGAACCTAAAAGTCCATAAACAAAACTGACAACAACAAAGCAAGTAACTGAAATAACCAAAGTAAATGGGCCAGAAATTTGAAACCTTTCCTGTGAAATGCCTTTTTACTCCAAGGGCCATGAGATTTATTTTTATATCCCCACTTTTGCTATTTAAAAGTGAATCTGTATGCTGTCTTTCTTACAGAGAACATTTCAACAAAGAACGCGTGGGTCTCAGTAAAGAAAATTTGTTGCTTAGAGGATGCACCATTAGAAACACGGAGGCTGTTGTGGGCATTGTGGTTTATGCAGGTTGGTTATGTTCCTAATTTCCATTGTCTCCTTGTGCTTTTCTACAAGTTAACATTTTTCAACTCAAAAATGCAGTCTGTCAAGGCAGAAAGGAAATTTTGTCTTGACAAACTTAATTATTGGTCTCTGGTTTTCTAAATGAATCACAAAAGAAAATTAAACTGACAAAATAGATCATGTAACTGTGTTTTATTAAATTGTCTGTCAGAGAGTTTTTTAAATATGATATTTGCTTCCTGGCTTTAATTTGTACATTTTCTATCATACTGCACATCCTTTGTAGGCCATGAAACCAAAGCAATGCTGAACAACAGTGGGCCACGTTATAAGCGCAGCAAATTAGAAAGAAGAGCAAACACAGATGTCCTCTGGTGTGTCCTGCTTCTGGTCATAATGTGCTTAATTGGAGCAGTGGGTAGGTAAAATTTGATTATTTGTTGACATCTTTTCAGCAAGATATTAAAGTACTTTATTTCAATATGATACCTGTGAATGTTTTACTTTGGTAAGGTGGATTTTATTTGTCAGTAATGTTTTTCCTCACATCCTTGTCTCATTCATCCTTTG
This sequence comes from Cebus imitator, assembly GCF_001604975.1. Lineage (NCBI taxonomy): Eukaryota > Metazoa > Chordata > Mammalia > Primates > Cebidae > Cebus > Cebus imitator. The sequence goes on along the minus strand of NW_016107439.1, from coordinate 5,538,413 downwards.
GCCTGTAAAATATTAATGCTGACTATATTAATTCATATTTTGCCATAGTACTGAAGAAACCTGGAGAGTGATTTAAAGAGAAAGAGTGAGACGGAAGAATGTATAACCTTTTGAATTTGAATTTTGTTTCCAAAAACAAACAATTGGTGTTGAATCAAAATGAATACTCTCATTCCCTCTCCTTCAGGAATAAAGTTTTTTGTTTGCATGCTATATATTTAGCATCCTTTTGATGTCTGTGTATTTTTTGAAAGGTCATGGAATCTGGTTGAGCAGGTATGAAAAGATGCATTTTTTCAATATCCCCGAGCCTGATGGACATATCATATCACCACTGTTGGCAGGATTCTATATGTTTTGGACCATGATCATTTTGTTACAGGTAATTTTTATTAAGCTTATGGTAGAATGTTAACATCTTTGCTGCTTAACCAGCTATGTTCAGCTTCACATCCTTTCTTTAACCTACTTTAACATTTTAAAACTTGTTTGGATCTTCTTAGGTCTTGATTCCCATTTCTCTCTATGTTTCCATCGAAATTGTGAAGCTTGGACAAATATATTTCATTCAAAATGATGTGGATTTCTACAATGAGAAAATGGATTCTACTGTTCAGTGCCGAGCACTGAACATCGCGGAGGATCTAGGACAGATTCAGTACCTCTTTTCTGATAAGACGGGAACCCTCACTGAGAATAAGATGGTTTTTCGAAGATGTAGCGTGGCAGGATTTGATTATTGCCATGAAGAAAATGGTGAGTGTTGGATTTTCCTGAAAGCCAACCTTAGCATTGGTCTTTTTTAGAAACCACTTAAGTGTTGCATGTCTGACAATTCTGACACAGAAGTAGTTTATTTAAGCATTGGGTACTTAATGCTTCCAGGTGGGCTTTAAGCTTCACTGTTGTTCCTTCGAAAGCTAGTAGGTTAAAGTCAAGGAGTCTACTGCCATGGGTTCTTTAAAATTGAAATAAATTACTAGTTGAGTAAAAGGCGGTAATTGGAGGGATGAAAATGATATTGGACTATAAATACTTTTGAAAAGCTAATGAAACTATGGACCATTTCTTTGAAAAATATTTTGGAAATAATTCCAAAGTGATTACAGGCCTCATTGTTTGACCCCTAGGTATCCATTGGTGCTTGATTAAGAATACCTAGTTTAAGCAAAATGAGCTGAACTTCTGACTCTGAAGAAGTAAATTTATAAATTCCAAGTTTCCTTTGAAGAGTTGAACTTTATTAATTTTTCAATTTATAAAAGAAATAGGTGCTCCTATGAAACTAATTCATAGTAGTTGACAAAACAAATTAAAAGCCCTATTCTCTCAAGGTTAACCACTATTAACAATTTGGTAAATATGCATATTTCTTTATATGTGAACATATATATTTACACATTTTCCCTTTTATGAGTTAGAACATATAATAGTACTACTTTTGTAAATTGTTTATTTTATTCAACAGTGTCTTATGGATTTTTCCTAAGTCAATTTATATAACTTAAAAATAAGAATATGGTGTTCTACTATATGTGGTTAAGCATAGTTTGCTATGCTTAATGGTGGCCACTTGGTTTGCTAATATAAAAGCGCTTGCGGTTAACATCACTTACTCATTCACCAAACATTTTGTGAGCTCCAAATATGTGACATGAGTCCCTGATTGCATGTACCGTAGATTTAGGACAAGAAGATAAACAAGATTAAAATTATGATAAATAAAATTCAGCATGCATTATGCCTCTTGGTACATATATATTTATTCAATTATTTTTATAAGAAACATTTTCCTCTAAAATATGGTAATTTACATTCCCATAACCCAGAAAAATAATGCTTGTTTTTCATACCCAGCCATAATTGGATGAAGTTACAACTTTTTATCTGTGTGATTTTTATAGGCAGGTTAGCACTTCATTGTCTTAATTTGTCTCTGCTTAGTAATGAGATCTTTAACATTTTGTATGTTTTTGGTCATTTGAATTTCCTTGGTAAATTAATTGAATTATTTCCCTATTTGTTAAATGGGTTTTCCTTGTTCTTGGTAATCTGTGGGAGAGTTTTTAATCTAAGGTCAGGGTTAGTGTTCAGTTTTTATGCTCAGTCTAGACTGTGGCCAGCGTTGATGTTCATTGGTGTACTCATTTAGAACAAGTTCTTAAATGCTTTGGATATCATCCCTGATGTTATATTATCCTTCACTTCTATATGTGACAAATATTTTTCTGATTCATTATTTATCACTGTATTGGTTTTCTATAACCACATAACAAATCACCACAAACCACAATGGCTTAAACCAACACAAACATGCTGTCTCACAGTATCTGTAAGTCAGGAGTCTGGGTATAGGATAAGTTCCTCCTCTGCTTAGGGTCTCTCACCAGGTTGAAATAGAGTCATTTGCTGGGACTGTGATCTTGATGATCTTATCCTTGCTTAGCGTACAGGTATTTGGCAGAATTCACTGTACTGAAGTTGTGGGACTGAGGTCCACGCTTTCTTGCTGTTGTCATCCTGGGACTATTCGCTGCTCCTAGAGGCCGCCTGCTATTTCCTGCCACACAGCCTCACCACAGCAAAGCAGTTTGCTTCTTCAAGGCCAGCAACAGAATTTCTCGTTTTGAATCTTTCTGATATCAGGGAAGCCCTGACTCCTTTTTAAAGAACTAACCTAATGAGATCACGTCCACCTAGGATAGTCTTTTTTTAGATTACTCAAACTCAGCTGATTAATTACATTCTGCAAAATTCTTCCACTTTTGCCACATAGCATAATTTAATCATAGCATAGTCACAAGGTGCATCTACCATGGGGGAGAGGACTCTTCGGCGCCATCTTAGAATTCTGTATACCACAGTCTCTAAACTGTGCTTCTAGTGTCTCTTCTTATCAAAAGCTTTAGATCTTTGTTATATAAATTTGTCAGTTATTATGAATACTATGATTTCTGATGGTAGCGTTGAACTTAGACATCCCATCATGCCTGGGATTGTTAAAATACATACTATATTTTCTCCTAGGTACGTGTATTTTTAAGTCAACTTTTGTAACTTGTGAGTGTAAGGGATAAAATGTTAAGTATTTATTATGTAATCATCATGCACATGTAAAATGCAGCTAATCATATTGAATTTGATGACACTTTGCATTATGTGTCATCTTATAGTAAAATTTAAAAGCAATCACTAACCCACACCAAATAGAATAGATGACTGTCAGCATTTTAATGCACTTTTGGGGTCTTTTTAACACACACACATATATATGTTTTTGTTTTTAAGATATGTATGTGTGCAAACACATACACTTATGTTTTTGTTTTTTAAAAAGAAATGTCATCACAGTGTGCTTTTACTTTTATGACCATTTTTCTTAAGACTTCATCATTCATTATTCAATAAAATGGAACCATATTAATAAACAATGCCATGCTAAACATCCATAGTGCATTTGTGAGGTGTTTTCCTGAATTATTTGACCATAGATCCCCTTTTTTAGGAAGTGTCTTGCAGCAGCAATGTTTCATAAAATACACAGTAAGAAGCATTGCTTTACTTTTTTTGTATTTATAACACAAAATTTTATATTCATAACTTTTCAAAGAGCTAGTACTAGCCCCCTTCCACTCTAGTCACTGAACATACATATCCCTGCCCAAGTGAGTACTTTTCGTTTATGCCTCCTCATGCAGAAAAGATACCAAGTGACTGGGAATCAAATGCTATCCTGACTGAACTGTAATTGAAAAGCTACTTGTTTGAGAACCATAGTTCTAGAGGTGTGAACTTTGCCTATGACCACTTCTCTACCATAGACACACCCAGAGCTTCTGGTCTTTTTTATGAAATGGTTTAAAATTAAGCACATGTGTACACAAACACACAGACACTCTCTCTCTTTCTGTTACACATACACTCACACACACACTAATGGAGACCAGTTCTCTCTAGAAATTAATACTGAGGCATATTTTCACTGAAGTGAAAACTATTTTAACAGTGTATCTGTGTTTTAATGGCCAGTCCTTTAGGGTTTTCTGCAAAAGTGTTGCCTAGGAGATAATTTGGTGAAGAACACTGCTGCTTGGAAACAACCTCTTACACATGCAATTGCACTAAACACATCTGACAACACCACTGTGTATTTTAAAACCTTCCAGCTTTGCAATGTGCCCCTTGTACTGGCAGCATCAGCAACACCTGGGCATGTTTTTAAACTGCAGAAGCTGAGACCCCTCTTCAGAAATTCAATTAAATTCTGCATTTTAACAATATCTCCAGGTGATTAATATGCATATGAAAATTTTAATAAGCCACTCCTTTAAAAGACTGCTTAAAGAGAATGACTTTCTTAAAAATAAACTTTTAAATTTAGGATAGTTTTAGATTTACAGGAAAGTTACAAAGATATCCTGGAGCGTTTCAGCATGCCCTCATGCTGTTTCCCCTGTTGTTATCATCTTGCATTAATCGTATATTTATGATAAGTAATGAACAAATGCAGATACATTATTATTAATTAAAACACATACTTTATTTGGACTTCCTTCATTTTTACCTAATGTTCTTTTTCTGTCCCAGGTTCCTCGCTTGGATACTGCATAACAGTCTTCATTCAGGCTTCTCTAGATGACAGTTTTTCAGATTTTCTTTCCTTTTGATAAACTAAACAGTTTTGAGTGGCATTATTCTGAGATTTTGTAGAATGTCCATCAATTTGGCTTGTCCAGAGCATGCCTTTATGATGTACAGTTTGTGAATCTGATTTACATGGAGGCAGTGGCATTGAGCACTTTCCAAGAACAAGGATTTTGGCATCAGGCCTCCTGAGTCTGCATCCCATTTCCACTACCTATAAGCTGTGTCCCTGGACAACTATCTAATGTCTCTGTGCCTCAATAAAAGGGATCAATGACACTATCGATTTCATTGGATGGTTAAGAGAATAAGAAAAGATAATCACATAAAGAATTTACAACAGCAAATGACACAAAATGAGTCCCCTTTTTTATATTATACTTTAAGTTCTGGGGTACATGTGCAGAATGTGTAGGTTTGTTACATAGGTATACACATGCCATTGTGATTTGCTGCATCCATCACCCTGTCATCTACATTAGGTATTTCTTCTAATGCTACTAATGCTATTCCCTCACCAACTCCCAACCCTCTGCTATCCCTTCCCTAGCCCCCCAACCCTGACAGGCCCCAGTGTGTGATGTTCCCCAGTGTGTGAGTGAGAACATGCGGTGTTTGGTTTTCTGTTCTTGTGTCAGTTGATGAGAATGATAGTGTCCAGCTTTATCCATGTTCATGTAAAGGACATGACCTCATCCTTTTTTATGGCTGCATAGTATTCCATGGTGTGTGTGTGCCACATTTTCTTTATCCAGTCTATCGTTGTTGGGCATTTGGGTTGGTTCCAAGTCTTTGCTATTGTGAACAGTGTCGCAATAAATATATGTGTCCATGTGTCTTTATAATAGAATGATTTGTAATCTTTTGGGTATATAACCAGTAATGAGATTGCTGGATTAAATGGAATTTCTAGTTCTAGATCTTTGAGGATTCGCCATACTGTCCTCCACAATGGTTGAACTAAAATGAGTTCTCTATAAATATAGCTGTGGTTACTGTTGTTGTTGTTGTTGTAATTATTGTTAAAATAAGAAATAGGCCTATCTCTTAAGGAATTCATGGTCCAGTGTGGGAGGCAGATATGTAAACATAAATTACCATGTTCATTATCATAAGATATAAAGTCAGTGTTCTTGTTCCATCTTTGATTTTCAGGCAGTCAGTATTGGAGGTGAGTTTTGCACTGATTAAGTCTTGGGATGTTGAAGGTAGGATATTGGAAGTTCTTGGAATGCTGGAAATGTATGGGGAATTAGTTTAGGACAAAAGTTTGCATATTAAGGATACATGGGTGATACAGTTGGAGGAGGTTTAGCTGAGTGTGTTGTTTACAAGCAGGCAAAAGTTGGTATGCTGGAAATGTTTGCAGATTTAGTTCATAGTGAAAGGATTGATGGAGGATTGATAATACAGTTGAAAGAAGCTCATCTGAATGCTGTTCACCCTTGTTTTGGGCCCTTTGGAGAGTACATTGAAAGTATGATAAATTTTTTGTTCCACAGGCTCATGCCCACTTCTTCCATATATCAAATTGATGCAAGTAACAGGCTATAGGCAGATTACTGGTTATTTGAAAAGGGGAATGGGAAGAAAAGGCAGATTGGGGATTAAATAATGAAGAGAAATAAAGTAGATAATTTAGTACCTATCTCAATACCTATCTTCAGACAAAGGAAATAACAGACTTTGTAAGTTTCTTCTTATGAAGCAGAAGATAAGAATTCCTGCCCTGCTTTGAGGCATTTTTTAAAAATTATTTTAGAATCTACTTTAACATAAATATTAAGATATGTTAAAGAAATACTAAGAAATTTTAAAAGTTATAACCATTAGGATAAGTTTTATCAATATGATAATAAACCTTTGTTTCTCATACAATATATTTTTTTAAGACAAGATCTCACTGTGTTACCCAGGCTGGAGTGCAGTGGCATGATCTCAGCTCACTGCAGCCCCAACCTTCTGGACTCAATTGATTCTCCCACCTCAGCCTCACAAGTAGCTGGGACTATGGGTGCATGCCACCACACATGGCTAATTTTGTAGAGACAGAGTTTTGCCGTGTTTCCCAGCTGGTCTCAAACTCCTGGGCTCAAGCTATCTGCCCACCTCAGCCTCCCAAAATGCTGGGACTACAGGTGTGAGCCACCACACCTGGCCTCATACCTAATTTTTATAAAATTGTCACTGAGCCCGGAATTCTCACTCCATTTCTGAATCACATTGTAACTTTACTGGTCTATTTCCACTTTTTTTTTTTTTTTTTTTTTTTTGAGAAGAAGCCTCACTCTTGTCCAGGTTGGAGTAAAGTAGGGTGTGATCTTGGTTCATTGCAACATCTGTCTCCTGAGTGCAAGCTTCTTTCCTGCCTCAGCCTTCTGAGTAGCTGGGATTACAGGTGCCACTACCACATTCAGCTAATTTTTTGTATTTTTAGTAGAGACAGGGTTTCACCATATTGGCCATGCTGGTCTCGAACTCCTGACCTCAGGTGATCCTCCTACCTCAGTCTCCCAAAGTGCTGGGATTACAGACCTGAGCCACTGGGCCCAGCCTATTTCCTTTTCATAGCTTCCGCAAAATGAGGAAAGGTTGAGTCACTTCATGTCTTCTTGATTCCACTTTTGCAATTGTACCGATTGAACGAGCTTTCCCTATAGTAACAGCTGAGCTACCTGGCACTGTACTAATTATATAGTTGCATGATGACTGATTTCCCCAGTGATGGCTAGAAGTTGCAAGATCATTAAATACAGCCTTCATGTTTATATGTGTTTTGAAGTACAGTAGTACCCCCTTTTCTGTGGTTTTACTTTCCATGGTTTCAATTACCTTTGGTAAACTAAATAAGATATTTTGAGAGAGAAAAAAAGAGACCACATTCACATAAGTTTTACTACAGTGTATTGTTATAATTGTTCTATTTTATTATTAGTTATTGTTGTTAATCTTTTGCTGTGCCTAATTTACAAGTTAACACTTATTGTAGGTATGTATGTATATGAATAAACATAGTATATTTAGAGTTCAACACTATCCATGATTTCAGGCATCCACTGGGGGTCTTGGAACATATCCCCTGTGAATAAGGGGAAACTTCTGTATTATATTTTTTAAATGGTATTACATCATCAGTAAATTCCTTGAGCTACTCAAGGATTTATCAGTCTCTGTACTATTGATATTTTGGGCTAGATTAATCTTTGTTGTTGGGGGCTGTCATGAGCATGTAAGATGTTTAGAAGTATCCTTGGCCTCCTACCCACTGAATACCAGCAGCACGCTTTGCCCAGTTGTAGCAAGCAAAAGTGTCTACAGCCATTGCCAAACCCCAAGAGGACAAATTCACTCCATATGGAGAACCACTGAGCCAACCTATTATATACAAATCACTGCTGAGAGGCTACAATGTAGTGGGTAATATGCTGTCTTTGGAGGCAGAAGACCTAAATTGAATTCCCAGCTCTACCCACAACTCACAACTAGCTGTTTAACCATGGCAGAAGTGCTTACTCTCTCTGGGTCTTAATCTCCTCATCTGGAGAGTGGGCAGTGATAGTTTCTACCTGGTGGCATTATTTTGAAGATAAAAAGGTACTATGTGTACATCTATATTATGTATAATATATATACACACACATTGCATATATATGACCTAGCCAGATGCATGATAAAAGGAGGACCTCAAAAAATATTAACCCCCTACCCCACAACTTTCCCTTAATATTGGGGATATTTCATTCACATGTCTATTGATTCATGCATTTATTATTCATTTAATAAATTTTTATTTAAATGGCAAAACATGGACTCATTGAAATTAAGTAGGGGATATTGGCGATGTGTTAAAAATTGGCCCTGTTAACATATAGAGGTAGATTCAGAAACATTAAAGCATAGGGCTGTGGAGTCTAATAGAACTGATTTTAAGACTAATTTGTACCATTTTTTTTGGAGATGGGGCAAATTAGTATCTGCTGAGATATATTGATTAAATGAAGCAAATGCCTGATACATAGTAACATTCTGCACATGTAATTTATAAATTCCCAATGAGTGGTATAAGTAAGAGCCAGTATAGTTATAGAGTTCTTTGTGGAGGAGCTGGCATTTGAACTAAATCTCTAAAGATGTTTAGGATTTATATAAATAGAAAGGACATGAATGAATATTCCAAGCAAAGGCATAGATGAAAATGGAGGAGATAAGAATCTTTGGGACACAATATGTAAATCAGTTTCTGAAGCTGGGAGGTCATACTGGGAAACATTCCATATTGTTTAGGCAGACTATGTAATGACACTTGCAGAACTGGAAAAGATCTTAAAGTCACGGAATCCAAATTGTTCATTCCGAAATGTTTCATTCTGAAATCAAAGACCCAGAAACAGCAACTGATTTGCTGAAAGCCACTTAGTCTTTGAAAGAGTTGGTACTAGAATCTAGGATCACCACATAGACCCTTAGCCTCTTCTTGCCCTTAAAGAATACAGACCAGAGAGAGATCCAAGATGGCTAATCACTAGCAGCTCGGGATTGTAGCTCCCACTGAAAGCGCAGAGAACGAGAGGACGCCACACTTTCAGATCAATTTTTGTTGCTCACGCACCAGGAGATTTCCAGCGGAGGGGCCCCACTTCTTGCCAGCGTGACTCTTGAGGCAGGTGAGGCGGTTTTGCCGCTGCCTTGGTGCGGCGGTTCTTGGTGCGGAGTCAGAAAAGCACCATCAATCTTAAAGCCGCTGTTTTGGCCGGCACAGTGGGTTGCTCAGATTTTAGCACTGGGAATCAACAAGTTGGACGTCCATTCAGAAACCCAACTATAAAGACGGTAATTATAAAGACCACAGATGGATAGATTTATAACGAAGGGAAGAAACAAGCCTAAAAAGGCTGAAAATACCCAAACTCAGAACGCCTCTCCCTCTACAGGGGATCACAGCTCCTCATCAGCAACAGAACAAGGCCTGATGGAGAAAGACTGTGTTCCATTAACAGAAGCAGGCTTTAAAAAGTGGATGATAAGAAACTTCTGGGAATTAAAAGAACTTGTTCTAACCCAATGCAAAGAAACTAAGAACTTTGAAAAAAGGTTTGACGAAATGTTAACAATAACACACAACTTAGAGAGGAATATAAATGAATTAATGGAGCTGAAAAACACAACACGAGAATTTCGTGTTTTAACAAGTTTTAACAGCCAAATTGATCAAGCAGAAGAAAAGATATCAGAGGTCGAAGACCAACTTAATGAAATAAAACAAAAAGACAAGATCAGAGAAAAAAGGTTAAAAAAGAATGAGCAAAGTGTCCAAGAAATATGGGACTTTGTGAAAAGACCTACGTTTGATAGGTGTACCTGAATGTCATGAAGAGAATCAATCCAAGCTGGAAAATACGTTTCAGGATATTACTCAGGAAAACTTTCCCAACCTAGCAAGGCAGGACAATATTCAACTCCAGGTAATACAGAGAACACCACAAAGATATTCCTCAAGAAGACCAATCAAGGCACATAATTGCCAGATTCACCAGGGTTGAAATGAAAGAGAAAATACTGAGGGCAGCCAGAGAGAAAGGTCAGGTTACCCATAAAGGGAAGCCCATCAGACTCACAGCAGATCTCTCAGCAGAAACCCTACAAGACAGAAGAGAGTGGGGGCCAATATTCAACATCCTTAAAGAAAAGAATTTTCAACCCAGGATTTTACATCCAGCCAAACTAAGCTTCATAAGTGAAGGAAAAATAAAATCTTTTGTGAACAAGCAAGCACTCAGAGATTTCATCACCACCAGGCCTGCTTTACAAGAGCTTCTGAAAGAACCACTACACATAGAAAGGAACAACCAGTATCAGCCTTTCTAAAAAATACCAAAAAATAAAGAACATCAACATAATTAAGAAATTGCATCAACTAATGGGCAAAACAGCCAGCCAACATTAAATAACAGTATCAAACTCACATATACTGTTATTAATTCTAAATTTAAATCGACTAAATCCCCCAATCCAAAGACACAGACAGGCAAAAAAAGCCAAGACCCATTGGTATGCTACATCCAGATCCATCTCACATGCAAGGATACACAAAGACTGAAAACAAAGGGATGGAGAAAAATTTACCAACCAAATAGAGAGCAAAAATAAATAAATAGAAAGCAGGAGTTGCAATTTTTGCTGATAAAATACACATTAAAGCAACAAAGATCAAAAGAAGCAAAGAAGGATATTACATAATGATAAAAGGATCAATGCAACAAGAAGAGCTAAAGATCCTAAATATATATGCACTCAATACAGGAATACCCGGATATATAAGACTTATAAAGAGACTTGGACTCCCACACAATAATAGTGGGAGACTTCAACATCAATATTAGACAGATCAATGAGACAGAAAGTTAACATGGATCCTCAGGACTTGAACTCAGATCCGGAACAAGTAGACTTAATTAACATTTATAGAACTCTCCACTTAAATACACAAAATATACACTCTTATCAGTACTACATCACACCTATTTACAGATTTAAATGAAATATCGGTTGGCTGCTTGTTAAGTATTTTCTTCCCTCATTTTTTTTTATGTCTCTATTATTAAACACAATTACAGGCATACCTATTTTTAGACTGCATTCTAGCCCAGGCAATAAAGCAACACCCCTGTTCTCTCTCCCTCTTCTTCTTCCTCTTTCTTCCTTTCCTTCATTCTTTTTTTTTTATTCTTTCTCTTTCTTTCTCAAAAAAAAAAAAAAAAAAAAAAGAATACAGACCAAAGCTATTATAATAAATAGAAGATGTTGTGAACATTCTTCACTTTATAGAATAACTTACCCAAAGCCATACTTTATTCAGGCCAAACAGAGATGAACAGAGATGACTTAGGCTGAGCAGAGACAGCTAACAATCCAACAAGCACGTGTTTATTGATTGTCTGTATTCCAGACACAGGATATAATGCTGAAAAATTCAGACAAGGCCTCTGCTCTCACAGTGCTGCTGTTAGAGAAAATAGTCACAAATACATTATTATTATTGTTATTTTTGAGATGGAGTCTTGCTCTGTCACCAGGCTGGAGTGCAGTGGCGCAATCTTGGCTCACTGCAACCTCTGCTCTTGAGTTCAAGCAATTCCCCTGCCTCAGCCTCGCGAATAGCTGGGAATACAGGTGTGCGCCACCACGCCCAGCTAATTTTTTGTATTTTAGTAGAGATGGAGTTTCACCATGTTGGCCAGGATAGTCTTGATCTCCTGACCTCATGATCCATTTGCCTTGGCTTCCCAAAGTGCTGGGATTACAGGCGTGAGCCATTGCACCTAATTTTTTAACTAAAGAAAAAAAATAATGATAAATGCTTGGTAGAAAATTAAAATAAGGTGGTATGACATAAAATGATTGGATGGCTACTTTGAACTGGAGGATCAGGCAAGGCCTCTCTAAGTGGGACATTGGGGCATAGATCTGAATGACATAATATTGAAATTCTGTACAAAAGACTTCCAGTCAGAGGGAACATCTGGTAAAGAGGCCCTCAGGCAGGGGTGAGCTTATTAATTTTCAAAGCAAAGAAAGAAGGCCAGTGAGTCTGGATTTTAGTGGGCATGTAGAAGGAGAAGCAAAATTAGGTAGGTCAGCATGGCTCTGATCATCTTGAGTTATATAAGCCAGGATAGGGAGTCCAGATTTTATTCTCAGTGAATTGTAAAGCTACTGGAGCATTTTATGCAGCAAGTGATCTGATCTGCTTTATTTTTTAGGAAGATCACTCTAGCTACTATTTGAAAAATGGATTGCAGAGGGGCAAGGAGACCAGTTATGAGACTATTGAACTGGTCCAGTTGAGAGATGATGGTGGCTTGGACTAAGGTAATGGATATGGAGAGATGTAGAGTTATTTGAGGTATTTTTTGGATGTATAGAGGACAGATGTTAGTGACACTTTGAACATAAGAAAGAAGATAGGAATAAAAAAAAAGAAGATAGGAATTAAGGAGAATTCTAGATTTCTGGCTAAAGCAACTGCGTTAACTCCTGAAGTTTCATTTACAAAGATAGTACCTATCAACTGCTGCTTTGAAGTCTGAGATTATTATGTTGGCAAAACAGATAAAATTCTCTGCCCTTTTGAATGTTATATGCTACTGGAGGATTCAAAAAATAAAATAAATAAGTATGTGTAGATGGTGGTAGGTCTTGGCATGGGATCTATTATAAATTTTGTGGTCAGATCTAGAAAGTCTTCACTGACAAGGGTACGTGTTAAAAGATGTATAAAAGGCAAGGGAGTGAGCCATACCTACATCTACTGAAAAAGCCTCATGAGCACCCAAGTGGGGGTATGAAGAATAGAGTTGGATGCATGAGTCTGAACTCCAGTGAGAGGTCAGAGTTGAAATTACAGGTTTATGCCTATATAGATGTCATTTCAAAGATGGGACCAGAAGAGATTACCAAGGAAGATGCAGGTAGAGAAGGGAAGGCACTTCTGCAACTCTCCAGTATTTGAGGGCCAAAAGGAAGAGACAGCAGGAGCAACTAAGAAGAAAAAGCCATTGAAGTAGGAGGAAAAACAGGTAAGCATGGTATCAGAGAAACTCAGACATTTCAAGAAGGAAAGAATGGCCAAGTCTGTTGGTTATTACTAAGGGTTCATGTAAGATAGGGATGGATATGATCATTGGATTTGACAACGTGGAGCTCATTGGTGACCTTGACAAGAGCAATGTCAGTGGAGATGGGGACAGAAAGCCATGAAATTACCTAAAGAGAAATTGGCGTCAGTGAAAGAGGGAAGGATGTAAGGGTGAATGAAGACATTGAGTTCAGAGAGGTGAGATTCAGATGACAAGTGGAGAGTTTGTGTCCGAAACAAAGAGCGATGCTTTGTTCACAGTAGGAGGAGGAGAAGCCAAGAGTTTAAGTACTGATGCAGATACATAGGGAGATTCGATGACGGAAAAAGAAGGGAATTTTGATCTGATTGCTTCTCCTTTTCTCAGTGAGGTATAAGGTAAGTTCATTGACTAAGGGTATGAGAGGTAGGCCTTGGCAACCAGGTTTGAAAGGTGAGGAGATGGTGTGAAATGGCTGCTTAAGTAACTGCCTGATACTTTCAACTTGTAAGTGGTTCTTCTCAGATGCTGACTCAGCGTGCTTTTTATCCCACAGCCAAGAGGCTGGAGTCCTATCAGGAAGCTGTCTCTGAAGATGAAGATTTCACAGACACACTCAGCGGTTCCGTAAGCAATATGGCAAAACAGAGAGCCCCCAGCTGCGGGACAGTTCATAATGGGCCTTTGGGAAATAAGCCCTCAAATCATCTTGCTGGGAGCTCTGTTAATCTAGGAAGTGGAGAAGGAGCCAGTGAAGTGCCTCATTCCAGACAGGCTGCTTTCAGTAGCCCCATTGTAAGTGTGAATGCATGACTAGAATCTTGCACACCCACAATGTTTGGTGAAAGGACAGACCTGTAATTATGATAGAGTCAAATTCTGTTGTATTTTCTACCTTACAAGAGACTACGTGATTGAAGCTCAGCAAGATCCCTACACATAATTAGAAGTATAAACAAACAATATCACACTATCCTATTTTTAAAAAATAACTCAATGTTGAGAAGTAGTATACCATTTCTGAAAAAATATATAATGTTTCTGGTCAGGGCTGATCATGTGTGAGCCTGAAGAAGGCTGTCTTGGTTTAAGAATCGTGGCTCACTCTCAGACCCAGCAAAGCTTACCAGAGTTATCTCCTAGACAGATAACCATATGTAATTTATAGGGACATTCATAGGCCATGTAATACATTGAATTACTTTTTATTGCTCTGTAATCTTCCAAATCCCATCAAACTTGTGGCTTCTTCCCCATTCCTAGCCTCCAGATGGTCATTTTCTAATATATCCATTTCAGAGTTCAGCAGGATGTGTTCGTGAGTTCCAGTGGGAAGTGTCACGAACTGTTTAGTCACATCCATTAACAAATTCATTTTACTCCAGAAAAACTAGAGGACCTTGCAGAAGATGGGAAAAAGAGGGAAAGATGCTGCGTGAAAAAAAATTAGAAATCAAAGTTTTGCTGTATTTAAAATTACCTCTATAAAAGTTCAATTTCCTTCTCTGCCTTTTACATTTTATACCTGTGTTTTACCAAGATGAGGATTTCCCAGCCACCAGACTGATAATACCTCCAAAATAGGCGGCATCACAAGAATAAATCAGCTTTGGGGAAGCTTTGTGTTTCTACATTGGATCTATTGTATGGTTTTCATAGTAAAGACATGATATGAGTAGACCCCAGGGGTCTCATTTGTCCTGGAAAGACCTTGAGCTTCTCAGGATCCTGGCTCTTCTCAAATTGTCAACAAATGCATAATTACAGCAACTGGAGTGATCATTTCGGTTCATCTCATTTCTGTGGCACTAATATAAAAACTATTATATTATCTTAGCCATATGTCAAGTGATTCCAAGACTTAATGTTTCTCCAACTTTTGAAATGGAAGAAGAAAGGGATGCACACAGTTCATTCTGTATACTCATTATAAGGCCATATCAGAAATATATTTTTCTTCGATTTTCTATCAATAGATTTTCTTATATTTTGTCTTTTTATCTATCCTTGTGTTGAACTTTTTCATTTTCCATTCACCTGAAAGTAAGAACATGTTGGCTCTTGTTTAGACAGAAGCACCACAGTTTGGTAATAAGGTGAGTCTGTGCCACAGCTTATTGGTTTCCTGATCAAACCTCACCCTCTTCGTGGAACAAATAATTGGTTTTTCTTAGCTTAAAGTCTTTGTCCCTTTGTAGATACAATGTACGTTGTCTAAAACATATTGTCTCTTCATATTCTGCCTCTGTCCACCAAATCTGGTGAAATATTTATTTCTTTAAGAACTAAATTAAATATCTCCTTTTCTGAAGACTCACAGATTCTCTTCTTTCAGCTTCCGAGCTCTGTTTATACCATTCCTATGTCCCTTCATCCACATGGCATTGGCCTTATTTCTGCCTCTGGCATTTCACCATTAACTCCTTGAGAGAAGGATTTAGTCATCTTGAATCAACATCTAGCACAATTTCTGGCATGTCTGTTCTCAATTAAGTATCTTTAAAGGTTGTTGAAGGAAGCTACTTACCAGGCTGTCTTTTCATCTGGGACATTTTATTTTCATTTGCTTTATACTCCAATGTCATTGCTGATTATATGGATGCTCTTGTGTTGCTGTTATTGTTGCCACTGTTTTGTTTGTGTTTTGCAAAACCATACCCTTAATATATAGAATAGCAAGGTCCCGGCCTTCCTCAATATATAAGATTATTTCTCAGTCTTTGTCTAAGCAAGTTGATTTTATCCTTTTTGAGGACTAAAGATTATTTTGAGAAAGCTATATAATCTTTGATCTGAAAAGTGAGCATCTGCAAATACATCATATAAAATTCTAAAAGCCCATCTGAGGAGCCCAGGTAAAGAACACCAGCTTGACGGCATTCTGAGAGTTGTGATGTCTAAGAGTGGAAGGTTGTAAGATGGCACCCTTCAAAGAAGGCGAGCTGTGAGCCAGCAAGTGAGGATGCTAGGCAGGCTGCTGATGCAGATGTGCCAGCCTTTGGGCATTAGAATGTCACTGAGGCCCATGAACCCTGGGTTCATATTGCCTGTTTTAGAAATAGAGACCTTTACTTTGTAAGCCAGTAAGTTTATTTGTCTTTCATCCTCTGGAGTTTTTCATTCAACAAGTATACTCTTTATTCTGCATGAAATGCTCTTCTCTTAGATCTTTGTATAGCTGTCTCCTTTCTGTCATTGAGTCTCAACTCAAATATCTTCTCAGTGAAGCCTTCTCTGCCACCTAGTTCCAAGTACATTCCATCTCTCTCTTGTCTCTCTCTGTCTCAATACAAAGGCACCTTATTTATTTGCTGTTGGGATTGTTTTGGATCTACTGTCTCCCCCAGGTAGAATGTGAGTTTCATGTAAGCCAGGATCCTGTCTGTTCTATGTACTCCTCTTCTCTTCAGGGGTGCCTGATACCACAGATCAGCAATAAATATTTTTGGGATAATGAATTTATGAATGAATTAATGGAAGGCATGACACAATACTGGGCATGAAGACGTAAAGTGATTAAGACATGGCTTCAGCCTTCAGTTTTGTTCTAGGTAGAGAAGATAGACATATAAGCAAATAATTATAGTCCTGTATTAAAGATATAGTCATAGTAGTTAATCCAAACTATAGTAAGGCCACAAAGAAGGGAGTGATTAACTCTAAGGGAGTGAAGAAGGATTAAGAAAGGCTGCCCAGAAGACTTACAATTTAGGATTAAAATAGTGAGCAGAGAGGTTCACAGATTGGAAGGGGAGGGAAAGGCATTTGGAGCTGACAGCACGTGGTACATGCAGACATTCAGAACCACAGGGTCATGGGAGAACGTGGCATGCAGCAGAAATTGTCAGTATTTGGTTATTGACCTTTGTCTTTTTTTTTCAGGACTCTGCTGTTTAGGAATCAGTGGGGAGGGAGTGGTGGCGATAGAAGTTATTTGTGTCCACTCTTAAACCAAAGTTGCAGTGGTGGAGTAGTGAACCCTTAAACTGAGTGGAGTGGCATCTGGCAATGAAATGAAAAACTTTGGGTACGGGTGGAATCAGGGAGGAGTAAAAAAACAGTATTAGAGCTCATCGGTCAACTTTAAATCCCATCTAAAGTGTCTTTGTCCATTACTCAGTTGTGGGTTTTTCTAAGTTTTGCACAAACAATTATCGTGGGCTGATGCTACTCTCTTTTTTAAAACAAAGTTAACATTTAAATTATATGGAAGCCATTCGAAAGATTCAACGAACACTATCAGAAGGAAAAGGGAGTTTTGGCCTGTTTTTGCTTGCTTAATTTGAATTTAAATAGAGGAGGGAGGAAAAAAAAATAAAGGAGTAAACCTGAATGTGAAATCTACAACTTAGTAGGAAGGCATAATAGGAATAAGGGTAAATCTAAGATTTGAGATAGACAGTTACCATGCATGACTAGAACAAAGATACTAGACTCTCATCAGGAAACCAAATAAGGCTCTGTTTACATTATGGGAAGCTGTCTGCATCATACTGTGTAATCTGTGCTTTGATTAGAAGTATAAATTTTCTTGAATATTAAAAAGATACCTACTGGAGCCCAGTGGGAGGAAACATGTGTTTATTTTCCAAAGAGTAACATCTTTTTCATCTGTTTATTTCTCTCTCATTCTTTATGTGATATGAAATTAGCAAATGATAGTAACATATGATAATACACTTTTATTGCTTACCCATGTGTCAAGTACTGAGTTAGGGATCCAAAGATCAACATGGTATGGTCCTTATTTTAATGGGCCTTCCAAATTCTCTGGGGAGAGATTCCATACATATGTAAGGAATCATTTAAAGCAAGATGGTTTGAGCCTGATTCTGAAGTTAAGACATTCAGAGAAGGCAGAAGCTGACAATCAGGGAAAAAAGAGCAAAAGTTAATAATGTAATCATGAGTCTCATAAGGAAGATTTGAATCTTGGGAGAAACAGCTACGGATACAGTCATGCAGATAAGAATTTCATGTGGTAACTCTATACCTTCACCTCAATTCAGCGACTCACTTCTTAGTCACTAGAGGGATAGCAGGGGGTGGAGGTTAGGGGAGGGTTAGCATTAGGAGAAATACATAATGTAGATGACAGGGTGATGGATGCAGCAAACCACCACGGCATGTGTATACCTATGTAACAAACCTGCACATTCTGCACATGTACCCCAGAATTTAAAGTATAATAATAATAATAAAAGAAATTAACCTATTAATCTATTTTAGTTGGACCAACTAAAGCAAAAGAATGATCCATGCCTGAAGCTTCTTTGTATGTAGATCTTTCTTTAAATCTTCTGGGCTCTGTCATGTATATTGTTTTATGGTGCTTTTCAAGGTCTTCTATGGTCCTGACTTTATAGATTTTTCCCACTTTATTTTGACAGTACTTCTCAGCATAGTTTTGCTGATCAGAGCCACACAACCCCACTTTCACACTCTGTTCCCACTCACCTCCAGCTTGGGCCAACTTCAGAATTGCTTCCATTCTCATAGCCACAGCACAGCCTTTAAGTCATGCAGTCACCTGCTTCCCTGAATTGACGACAGAAATAGTGTCTTAGTCCGTTCAGGCTGCCATAACAAAATCCTGTGTATCTCTGCTATTATGTATTTCAAAATGAGAAAACACTCAACTAGATTTGGTGGAAACTAAACTCCTGTTTAGTTTAATAGTGAAGATAGTTTCCATTGATAATGTGCATTCTGGATTTTCCATTTATTTTTATATCTTTTATTTTCCTATTCTCACTTCCCGTGACACAGTACACATTAAAATTGTTTTCAGAAAAATCAAGTTCACTATCTCATGATTCATTTAGATCTTGGCTATAAAAGTTGTTTCTCATGTTGATTTAAAACTAATGTTTATATGCTTATTATAACAACACACTGTCTTAATTGGATCTTCAGGAAACAGATGTGGTACCAGACACCAGGCTTTTAGACAAATTTAGTCAGATCACACCCCAGCTCTTTATGCCACTAGATGAGACCATCCAAAATCCACCACTGGAAACTTTGTACATCATTGACTTCTTCATTGCATTGGCAATTTGCAACACAGTAGTGGTTTCTGCTCCTAACCAACCCCGACAAAAGGTAAGGTCTTTAATGCAAACAAGGGTCACTTTCCAGAAGAGAATTTTGGGTTTAAATGTATCTATACTGAGCCTGATATATGGATAAAAATTATAAATAATAGCAGCTATATAACATTTAGTTAGCATTTGTTCTGTGCTCTGCACTTACCACGGCTGTGTCATGAGTCCCCAAACCCCCAGGCCGCAGACCAGTAACAGTCTGTGGCCTGTTAGGAACCAGTCTGCACATCAGGAGGGGAGGAGAGGGCCAGGGAGCTCTGCCTCCTGTCAGATCAGGGGCAGCATTAGATTCTCATAGGATTGTGAACCCTATTATGAACTGCACGTGCACAGATCTAGGTTATGCCCTCCTTATGAGAATCTAACTAATGCCCAGAGAATCTAACTAATACCTGATGAGCTGAAGTCCTACCGAGCCCATCAGTGGAAAATTGTCTTCACAATACCGATCCCTGGTGCCAAAATCGTTGTGGACTGCTGGTCTAAGGGATTTATTGGTATTAACAGTTTAATCCTCCTAACAATCCTGAGTTAGATGCTATTACCCTACTATTCTCCATTTTACAGATGAGGCTAAGTAATTTTCCCAGGGTAACAAAACAGGTTTGTGGAGAGATGGGATTTGAACCTAGGAAATATAGATAGCTCAGTGCTACCATATTATATGCCTCTAAGAAGGTAGTGATGAGAGCAGTTGTTTTTGCCTTATTTTGCCAAATTGAAGCTTTCTTTGAGGCTTCTGAGACCTCCAACATCAT
The DNA here is from genome assembly GCF_001604975.1 of Cebus imitator. Lineage (NCBI taxonomy): Eukaryota > Metazoa > Chordata > Mammalia > Primates > Cebidae > Cebus > Cebus imitator. Next base: position 5,518,289 of record NW_016107439.1, on the reverse strand, counting down.
ATGTAGTATATCAGTCAAAATATACAGTATTGGATTCAATTTCTTGTTTAATGATAATGTATCTTTTTGCATACCAGTTGAGTTAGATTTAATCAGTGTAAAATCCAGTACATTACCAAGCCAGATTTTTCTTTCCTTTTTTTTTTTATTTGAGACAGAGTCCCACCAAGTCTCTCAGACTGAAGTGCAGTGGCATGATCTCAGCTCACTGCAACCTCCGCCTCCCAGGTTCAATCAATTGTCCTGTCTAAGCCTCCTGAGTAGCTGGGCTTATAGGTGCCCACCACCATGCCCCACTAATTTTTGTAGTGCTGATAGAGACAGGGTTACACCATATTGGCCAGGCTGGTCTTGAACTCCTAACCTCAGGTGATCCACCCGCCTCAGCCTCCCAGAGCGCTGGGATTACAGATGTGAGCTGCCGTGTCCTGCCTTTCTTTTTTTTTTTTTTTTCTGAGACAGGGCTTCAACTCTGTCATCCAGCTTGAAGCACAGTGGTGCAATCACAGCTTACTGTAGCCTTGGGCTCAAGCAGTCCTACTGCCTCAGCCTTCTGAGTAGCTGGGACCACAAGTGTTTGCCACCATCCCCAGCTAATTTTTAAAATTTTTTGTAAACATGGGATGTTGTTCTGTTTTCCAGGCTTGTCTTGAACTCCTGAGCTCAAGCAATCCTCCCACATCAGCCTCCCAGAGTGCTGGGATTACAAGCATGAGCCACTACACCTGCCCCCCCCTCAAAAAAAGCTGGATTTTTAAAGTCTACTTGTAGCTTAGAATTCATGGAAAATTCATTTTTAATGAAAAGGAAAGCCTGTTTAACAGGCTGGTGATTCACCACTTGCCGTGTTAGCCTCGTTGTGTACAACTGTCTCACCTTTTACACACTTAAAATTCAATTTGCAGCACAACCCAATTCAATTTAATTTTCCATCAGTTCATTTTCTTTTGGCAGCTTCAGAGTTGGTCAACTTTAACATAAAAATAATTTACTTCCAATTAAGTTGTGCTTTATCGGGACCTGTATTTTTACAAGGCTTTGCCTTCAGGAAGTTGCTCTTTGAAAAAGTGATTATGCAGTTAGAGAATAAAGCTGTTCTTTCCCCCAGCCACATAATTTTTCTAATAAATCTGTTTCCAAAGTAAGCATCTTTTGGTGTTTTCCTTTTAAGAAATATTATTGCCTTATTCCCAAAGAATATATTTTACTGCTTGAAAGAAAATCTCTGAAGCATGTAAGAGTCTAAGCCTCATAATATTTCAAGGTAATGATAGAAAGGCAGTGAATAAGTAGCTACTCAGCATTCATGTGAAATATAGAAGCCTCATCTGTGATTGGGTTTTACGCTTCACTTCTGAGTTGCTAATAAATTTGAAAATCAATCAGCATAAGACCTTCAAATTATTATAAAATTAGTTATTTTTAGGGGAAAACTTTTTAATTTATTGAGCATTTCTGAATGAGAAAATTTTTCCCTCCAATTAATTGGTCTTCCATGATTAGTGTGAATTTCTAAGTTTAATCACTGATGAAAGTTACGATTTAAGAGAAGCCAGGGTACAAATAGAAAAAGTACTATGAAAATAGAAATTCAAATTCACATTATGATATTGATAACACTTCTTGATGAAGCTACTTTGCTTATTGGTCTGTTTAAAAGTCAAAGTAACAAACTTTGTAGAATCTGGAAAATAAAAGAGAAAAATGTGTTTTGTAATCTTTTGATTTGCTTTCTTCTGGTATTTTTGTTATGAGTGTTATTACTTATTTGTTACTTTTTTACGCTAGTCTATAGCTTTTTCGATATTGCCCTATAGACTTTATAAGCTTTATTTTTAAATATTATGTAACATTTCAAGATGTGTCTATTTTGCTGTTATTGAATACTTAATTTGCTTATAATTTTAAAATTGTTATTGTTAGGATGCACACAATAACGATTATGGAGTTTCTGTATTTCAAGTTATTTCTTTAGGAAAAAAATCACTGAAGGATGTCCACTGCCAGCAATATTAGCATTTTATATCTTTCATTATCAGTTGTCAAATGTATTTCTAAATGGTTGTAGGAATGTATGTTATTCATTTTAATATTATTAAAATATTAGCAAAATATTAAGTTAACATTTAAAATATTAATAAAAATCAAATTATTTAGATATTTATAAAAACACAAATTTTTATTTTTATTAATATTTTCCATGGTAGTTGTAAATAGGGAACAGGCTGCTAGCCATTTAAGAGAGTGGTAACTCTTTTTGTATCTAATTTATTCTCAGTTTGCCTTCAAAGGTGTTATAAACTGCTTTTGACTGTATTGAGACCTTCCTAAATTGTCTTTCATAGATCAGACACCCTTCACTGGGAGGGATGCCCATTAAGTCTTTGGAAGAGATTAAAAATCTTTTCCAGAGATTGTCTGTTCGAAGGTCAAGTTCTCCATCACTTGCCAGTGGGAAAGAGCCATCTTCTGGAGTTCCGAACGCCTTTGTGAGCAGACTCCCTCTCTTTAGTCGAATGAAACTGGCTTCACCTGTGGAGGAAGAGGTCTCCCAGATGCGTGAGATACCCCAGTGCTCCAGTAGCTCAGCTTGCTGCACAGAAACAGAGAAACAACACAGTGATGGAGGCCTCCTGAATGGCAAGGTGGAGTCCCTCCCTGGACAGCCATTGGCCTGCAACCTGTGTTACGAGGCCGAGAGCCCAGATGAAGCAGCCTTAGTGTATGCCGCCAGGGCTTACCAATGCACTTTACAGTCCCGGACACCAGAGCAGGTCATGGTGGACTTTGCTGCTTTGGGACCGTTAACATTTCAACTTCTACACATCCTGCCCTTTGACTCAGTAAGAAAAAGAATGTCCGTTGTGGTCCGGCACCCCCTTTCCAATCAAGTTGTGGTGTATACGAAGGGTGCTGATTCTGTGATCATGGAGTTATTGTCAGCGGCTTCCCCAGGTAAGTTTATAAAAGGTGAGGTAGTGATTTGAAAATCTTGGAGATTAAAAGACCACATTCGATGGCTTTATAAAGGCAAAGAAATAGGTATTTGGGGATTAATCTCATTTGGTGAAGTAGAGAGAAGCTGCCTAGGATTTGATGGGAAAGTGAATAAGTTTTGGGGCTACCCAGATATGAGTTCAAATGTGAACTCCATCATTAGCTGGGTCTTAATAAAGTTACTTAACTATTCTGTGCATTAAGTATTCAATTCAATGGGTCTACGAGTACCTCCTTGGTAGATTCTTGAAAGGTTTAATAACATACCATATGCAATGTATGAAGAGCCTTTGGCCAAGTGTCTAGCAAATGGTAAGCGCCCAATAACTGTTAGCTAGAGGCATTATTATAGCTATGTTACTGTGTTATTGATTATGTGGGAATGGTGTTTGTATCAAGTTCTTGTACTTCCCTCTGCCCAAAGGAAAACAAAGGAAAGATTTATTCTGAGTGGTCCCTTTTACAGATACCCATTTGGGATTCAAAACCAGAAGGCTTTTTTTGTTTGTTTAATGTGGATTAAACTACTGTTGTTTTTAAAAATATTTATGTAATTGGACAGACTGGTAGGAACTCAAGCATCTTATCCATTATTTCAGATGGAGCAAGTCTGGAAAAACAGCAGTTGATAATAAGGGAGAAAACCCAGAAGCACTTGGATGACTATGCCAAACAAGGCCTTCGTACGCTATGTATAGCAAAGAAGGTGAGACTGCTTAGTGTGCTGCTCCACCTTTTTTGTTTTTTTCCCTTGTTCATGGACTGGAAACCAGCATGTGGCAAACCCTAATCCAGGCACTGGGGAAAGTCCTCTGAACGCTGGCTCTCTTTTTACCTACTCTATTCCATATATTTGTTAGTTTGAAGTTTGTTTGAAGTATTTTGCTAGAAGGGTCCCTGAAAGTTATTTTCTCTTAAGTTCTTGCATGTTTTAATATGTCAGTGAGTGCCTTTATATGTAAACAGCTGTTTGGCTGGGAAAAAAAATCTCTGGATCCTACTTTCCTTCCCTCAGGATTGAAAATGTTGTTCGCTCTGTCTTACAGCATTAAATGTGCTTTGAAAAGAATGCCACAGATCAGCCTTAATTTTTTCATTGTAAGTTCTTAATATTCTTATGTGCCCATAACTCTTTATATGTAAATCCAGGTAAATATCTTAGATATTATCTCAGTAGTGATTATTCTCTATTGAGAATGATTTTGGTACATAGCATATTCTTTCTAAACAAAAGCGTAGTAAGAAAGAAGATGGAACTCCAAGAAATTATTTGAGGGATGTTCTTACCAGAACTTTTCATTTCTTACCCACGTTCTGTTCATGGGAGCTGCATTAGGGAAAGTGGAATCTGTTGTAGACCCTAAGGAACTCAATCAACCAGCTGCATGAGGAATCAAAAACCTGATGGCTGGGCGCAGTGGCTCACGCCTGTAATCCCAACACTTTGGGAGGCTGACGCAGGTGGATCACCTAAGGTCCGGAGTTCGAGACCAGTCTGGTTAACATGGTGAAACCCTGTCTCTACTAAAAATACAAAAATGAGCTGGGTCTGGTGGTGCATGCCTGTAATCCCAGCTACTCAGAAGGCTGAGGCAAAAGAATTGCTTGAACCTGGGAGGCAGAGGTTGCAGTGAACTGAGATTGCGCCACCGCACTCCAGTCTGGGTGACAGAGCAAAACTCCATCTCAAAAAAAAAAAAAAAATCTGCCCCACACACAGTTGAAGGAAGAATGGAGAATTCAAAATCAAACCAACTCTGCCTTTTCAATGGAATGATCCTGACCTTGATAAAAATGTAGCCCAACAGGTGTCAGATTATCTCAAATCCAAGGACCTGTGAGCAAGAATGAGTAGCGAGAGAGAGAGAGAGGAATTGCCTCACCTCTTTACTCCATGCTGCTTTATAAAAACTGAAATGTAGATTTCTCCTTCTGTGGCAACCTAAAGACAAAGGAAAATACATCATTGATCACTTTTGCAGGAATTTTATTTAATTTTTGTTTGGAATAAGACTTGTTTTACCTGCCTCGTTTCACTGTCATCATACATGGTGCCTAGAATTTCCAAAGATGCTGAGTTAAAGGCTCCATCCATCATCCGTGTTGCACTTGTCTGATCGCAAGAGTTTGGTAAGATAGTGTCCAGGTGGTGTGAGAATATGAACCTGACTTGGCTGTGCCCAGAGGGAGGAATATGTAAAATGAGTTGATGGTTTGACATTTTGCCAAAGGTCAGCCCTGGTATGCCTGCAAGATCATATGGCTTGCTTCATGCCTCTCTTTTAATTCTTCCCATAGGTCATGAGTGACGCTGAATATGCAGAGTGGCTGAGGAATCATTTTTTAGCTGAAACCAGCATTGACAACAGGGAAGAATTACTACTTGAATCTGCCATGAGGTTGGAGAACAAACTTACCTTACTTGGTAGGTGAATGATGTTGTATTGCCTGAATCGAGGATTTTGAAAAATACTGGATATCTCTGAATAAGGGTGCCTTTTTTTCCACTATGATCTAATAAACATATATGGGTCTGCCTACCCTGTCCAGTGTCATCTCTATCCAACTTCCAGTCCATTCTATTCTGTTTTCCCCTGCAGTGAACTAGACTTCACTTGTGGTGGGATCAGAATTGTCACATTAAGAAGATCACGTAAAACCCAACACTAAACATAGAATACAAAGCCAACTAAATGTTCCAAATAAATATCTTGGTTCATATCAAGATAAATATCAAGAACAGAGTTTCTTTTCAGGCATTGGATAAGATGCCTAATATGTGTTATCTTTTTTTGAACTCTCACAACAAATCGCCATCTTATATAGAGGAAATTTGGGGCACAGAGCAGTTCAATGACTTGTTCAAGGTCACATGCTAGTAGCTAACAGTTACTCATTAACCCAACGTGGAACTCATAGCTGCCTGGCTCCAGGTCCCAGCTATTTATCCTGTACCTGCTTCTAGACTAAAAAAAATTATTTTTCTTCTCTTCCTGATTTCAACTAAAGTTGCACAACTGACACCTTTTGTCTTGGATTAAATTGCATCTTAGAATTATCTGAAGTGCTTTAAAAAAAAATACTGATGCTGCACCCTATCCCCTGGGATTCTGTGGTCTGTTGTGTGGCTTGGGCATTGGAACTTTTTAAAGCTCCCTAAAGTGATGCTAAAGGTGGTCAAGTTTGAGAACCACTGCTTAGAGTCTGGAGATCAGATTCTAACATAAGCTCTGATAATACCAAGAGACCAGCTTCTGAGCTCCATTCCTCTGTTTAGGAGAAAAACATTGACCTAGCTTATTATCTAGCAGATAGAGCAATGATGCCTACCCTAAGTGCTTTCTCCGTGACAGTGTAAGTAGTATACGTCCACATTTCCTCATCTGCGATTCCAAAATCAAAAATGCTCCATGGGTTTAGTGCCAAAATTCATTTGGCAGAAAAATCAGACCTGATTTGTCGTAAGACTATTTATAGTTCTTTATTATCCTAATTTGTGTGAACATTTTTAAGTTTTCCTGCAGAAATATTAATACACTTGATTACCAAGTATTGTAGAATATGGTATATGCACCCTATTACTTTTTTAATATTTGAAAAACATTTGGATTCCAAAACCATATGGCCCCAATTGTTTCAGAAAAGGGAACTTTAGACCAATGAAAGAATGTCGCAAATAGACATTACATCTTATTGGCAAGAGCATTCTTTAAAAGCCTGTCCTTTAAAGGACATGAACAGACATTTTTCTAAAAAAGACATACAAGTGGCCAACAAACATGAAAAAATGCTCAACATCACCATCAGATGCAGACAAGTGCAAATTAAAACCACAATGAGATGCCATCTTATACCAGTCAGAATGGCTATTAAAACGTCAGAAAACAACAGATGTTGGCAAGGATACAGAGAAAAGGGAATGCTTACATACTGCTGGTTGGAATGTAAATTAGTACAACCTCTATGGAAAACAGTATGGAGATTTCTCAAAGAACTAAAAATGGAACAATCCCACTACTGGGTATCTACTCAAAGGAAAATAAATCATTATATCAAAAAAGTACCTGCACTTAGAGGTTTATTACAGCCCTGTTTACAATAGCAAAGTTGTAGAATCAATCTAAGTGTTCATCAACAAACAAAGAATATGTGATATATATACATATCATGTATATATATATATATCTCACATACACACCACGGAATCCTACTCAGCTATAAAAAAAGAATGAAATTGTGTCTTTTGCAGCAACATGGATAGAACCGGGTGCCATTATCTTAAGTGAAATAACCCAGAAACAGTCAAATACGACATGTTCTCACTTATAAGTGGGAGCCAAATAATGTGTACACATGAACATGGAAAATGAAATAGTAGACATTGGAGACTCAGAAAGGCAGAGGATAGGTTCGGGGACAAGGGATGAGAAATTACCTAACAGGTACAGTTTACCCTATTTGCATGATGGTTACGCTGAGAGCCCAGATTTCGCCCCTACACAATATGTCAGTGCAACAAAACTGCGTTTGCACCCCTTAAATCTATAAAAATAAAAATAAATAAAATCCTACCCTTATTCTTGGGAATATCATAAAATTGTAGAATAAGTTTACATAAATAATTGACTCAAACCCCTTCAATTTACAGATTAGAAAACTAGCCAAAAGGAGAACAAGTAAGTTTGATAAATCCATTGATCCCTGAGGCTTCCTTCCCAGAATATTACATTGCGTATAATTTTGGTCTGGGTTGTCAAACCTCCTTTGACTCTCCCGAATCAACTGGGCAGTTTATATAGTTTAGGGTTGAGTTGGCTAGTAGATATGATTAAATTGTACCCTAGGTGAGCTTCAGCTGGCTTTGGTTTCTTACAAGTCCTGTTGCATTTTCGTTATTTTTTAGGTGCTACTGGCATTGAAGACCGGCTGCAGGAGGGAGTCCCTGAATCCATAGAAGCTCTTCACAAAGCTGGAATCAGGATGTGGATGCTGACAGGGGACAAGCAGGAGACAGCTGTCAACATAGCGTATGCATGCAAGCTACTAGAGCCAGATGACAAGCTTTTTATCCTCAGTACCCAAAGTAAAGTGCGTATCTTGAGATTAAACTGGTTCCTTCTGAGATTTGATGTATGCAAGCAGGAAAAACAAAACAAAACTAAACAGCAACCGTTAGCTTTTCTTTTTCTTTTTTTTTTTTTTTTTTTTTGAGACAGAGTTTTGCTCTGTCACCCAGGCTGGAGTGCAGTGATGTGATATTTTGGCTCACTCCGACCTCCGCCTCCTAGGTTCAAGCAATTCTCCTGCCTCAGTCTCCCAAGTAGCTGGGATTACAGGCGTCCGCCACCACGCCCGGCTAATTTTTGTGTTATTAGTAGAGAAGGAGTTTCGCCATGTTGGGCAGGCTGGTCTCAAACTTCTGGACCTCAGGTGATCTGCCTGCTTCAGCCTCCCAAAGTGCTGGGATTACGGCATGAGCCACTGTGCCTGGCCAGCAACCATTAGCTTCTTGATAATTTTTTCTATCCAGAAACCTACCTTGTTCTTGGAAGGATGTCATAGTTCTTCTAAAGGCTTGGTGGAAAATTATAATGATTCAGAGGAATCATTGCTGAATAAAGGCAAGAAAAAAGTTTTGTTTTTATTATTTTTATTTGCCTTCCTCACCTCCACACTGGATTACCACGGATTTGACAAGACTTAGCCCAAAATGGGAAAATATATCAAGTCCTGAGACAGGAATCCACCTTCCCTTCAAGATGAGAAAAAGTGATAGTTTCTATTGAAATCAGGTGAATATAAAATATTTTTTATGGCAATTCTAAAAGTAGACTCTTAGGGAAATCATGCCCTCTTGTGGTAATTCCTAGGTAGTGCTCCCAAGAATATCCTGTTTGAAGAACTGTTTAAGGGAAGAGGAAAATGTCGTTTTTTTAAAGAAGGAATTTTAGTCTTAGAATCAGCCCAGTTTTTTCTAGTTTTGCCTCCTGCTAATCACGAATACCAATGTTTAATCAGATAAATAAGGGTTTTATTTTTCTCAGAAGCTTTCCAGTATAGCGATACCCTCCAAGACTTGTGCACGTTGTTTATTTTTGTTGAAAATCTTCCTCCCACTCTTCTTCAGCAGCCAGATTTAATCAGTGATATCAGTCCCATCACTGCATCTGCCTTCTCTGAAATCTTGTGGCATTTTTCTTCAGGATCACTTCTTGAACTTTGTCACAGACTGCCTCATTGGTTAGCATGTTTTTATGGTCAGGCCTCAACCAGCACCCAAATAAATAGTACATTTCAAGAAAAAGGAAAAAAAAAGAGTGGGTTCTCCTTTACAGTGGCCCAATGACCATAACCACAACCACCAGCCAACTCCCAGCAGCTGCAGGGCGCTGAACACAAAAAAATGCTTAGTCATTTCAGTCACCAAAATAATGTAGCCTGGGTGGCCGGTCAGGCCGGTTGTCCTGGTGATTGAGGAGGTGAAGCTAGCATTTGAGGCCAGCATGGGCAACATAAGAACTTGACATTCAAAACAAAACAAAAAAAAAAAACTATCGATCAAATGCTTGGCTGTCGCTGACCATGTTTGTGGCCTTGGAGAGTTACTTACCTTCCTGTGCTGCTTTTTCCTTACTTGTAATGGGAGAGTAATGACTATTTCATGGGGTTTTTGTGGGCACCAAATGAGAAAATATAAGTTGTTTAAGGAGGTGCCTAGGAGATGAGATTCAGCAGACATTAAAAAAGAAAGGTAGACTTTTCGTGAACAGTAAAATCTTTAGGACTGTAAAATTCATTTATAAAGCAGTATATCCATGTAAAAAAATTACACTTGTACCCCTTAAATTTATATAAATAGGACATTATTTATAAATTCACAATTTACCTTATGTTTAAAGGCATTTAAAACTATCAATTCAAGAAGTATTTACTGAGTATCTATAATTTTTTTTTGCTATCAATAGTTATTTCACGTGTGAATTTTCCAAATAACTAAATATAATACAACAAACATAATTAATTTAATTTTATCACAACTCAAGGTAAAAAGCCTGGCACACAGCCGAGGCTATATTAGTAGAATTTAACTCCTTTCTTTCCTCCTCACACTCCAAGTCCTCCAGGAATCACTAAAGGACTTGAAGATCATGGAGCCCAGTGTGTCACTTAGTGAAGGAATTGCTCCTATAACATTCTAAGTAGGCAATGTGGCAGCCAGTGGAATGTCTGACGTCATCTCTGTTGTGTCAACTTTACAAATTTTCATCAACATTGTTCTTCAATTTGCAAATTAGATTATAAGTGTTGCCAGTTACAAACTTTACCTTTTATTCTCATAGAAGTTTTTTTTCTTCATTTATTTTAATATAGTCATATCCTGTATGTAACTAATTATTTGCATTAGAATATATAAAGGCCTTTCAGGATTGATCATTTAATTTTTTAAGTTTTATTTTTGTAATGTCATTTAAATTTTCTCCTGATTGGTAACTTTCTATCTTCATAATTTATATTAGAATCTACAAAAGGCTTCTCATACATGATCTCATTTGACAATTATAACAAACAGGCGTAGAAGATAAATGATCTGTTTTATAACCTGAGACTCCAAATGTTTGTGGTTTCTCTAAGTACAGCTGATTACTCACCTAAAACTTTAAATTTTCTGATTCCTATTTCAGTATATTTTAAATTATATATTACATATTATATATATATATACAGTTGATTCTCATTATTTGTGAAGTTATAGTTTAGGTAGTTACCTTGAGCTCTGAATTAGTAAACACTGACCACTGCTTCTAGAGGAGACCAGCTTCCTCTAAGCCTCTAATTACAACATACAGTCAACAATCAATACATGACCTTGTTTCTTCTTAAATGCACCTTACTTAATATATATATATATTAATAATTCATTAACATTTAATGCATCGCCAACAGCACTGTAACTTATACTCAAACAAAGCTTATCTAATATGGGTAATTTCCCCATAAAATTTCCACATCGCAGCCTTTTCTGCTTAGAAACATTGCAGCACCATGATTGGGAGTCATTTTAAATAGCAAAATCACTGCAAAAAGCAGAAAGATGCAAAAAATATGGCACCAAATAGTCCATGAAAAGTAGACTTTGTTACAGTTTGAGAAGTGACAAAAGAAGGCCAAGCTTCATGGTGTTCAGCTTCAGCTGGGACTATGCATATGGCATGACTCAAGTGTCACTCTATGCATGTGACACTCAGATGTCACTCTATGACATATGACCACAAAAGCACCACAAGTATTGTGAATTTATAGATAAATTTTAACAAGTAGGTGAATTTACAAGTGTGGAATCCACAGGTAATGAAGATCAGCTGTGTGTGTGTATGTATGTGTACTTCTGTTATTTTTATAATGAAAACATAGTTAATTGTAAAACCTAAACACATACTCAAATAAATAGAAGAGTACAAAAACTTTTATAATCAATTTATAATATTAAAACTATAATTTAAAATCATATTTTGGAGAATATCCATACAGCCTGTATTCTATATACTGTAAGCCTACTGATGCCACAAAGACTGTATTTGTATTATTGTATAGTATTGTAGCTGTATTCTTTCATTACAGATATCTTAAACACAAGCTGATGTTAATAGACATCTACATTTTCAATGACTGTGAGGCATGTTACTTTCTAAATGTACCATTTTAATTTAACCAAACTCCAAAAGGGTTTTAAAAATAATTTTTACTGTGATGTAATGAGCATATAATGAGCATATCTGATTCATCCTTGTATTCTTCTCCTTAAGGGCTTTGGAGGTGTACGGGATCAAATTCGTTCCTGAAATAAATGGAGCACCATGAACACTCCAACAGAGTGTTTATAGTTTTTGTGCTGTTTCATGTGCATGTATCCATATCTACTTCTTCCTTGCTTTTCTTATTTTGCTGTAGGTTGAGAAATGCTTGATAAAACAGCATTTAAAATCAAAGCAAACAAACTCTGAGTGAGAACTCTTTCATGAATAAACTGTTTCACACTTAGTGTATACACTAAACTTAAATTCACTGCTCCTGGGTTTGGAATCTGTTCTTAGTGGTCACTTGACATAGTAATTTCTGGATACACTTATTTTTAATCTTGAGTAGAATTCATTCAATGAATGTTTACTGAGTATCTGATGTGGTCCACTTTTAAACTTCATGAAGGCTTCAAAAGTAAATTAAAAGTGATACCTGCCTTTAAAGAATTTCCTAACTAGTGTGAAGTTAGGATGTATGCAAATGAGATGTAATAAGTACCACCAACATCCTGGCCAGAATGCAAGTGCCTTGAGGGCAGGAATTTTCACGTTTGTTGGTGTAGGTCTAGCTCATAGAATGTTTTCTAATATGTAGTTTCTCATTAAATACTTAGTGAGTGAATGAATATATGGAATCAAAAAGAAGATAAACATAATTACTGTTTCAGATGTCTGCCAGGGATCATGCCTTACACTAGGAGTTTTGCATGTATTATTTCACTCAATCCTCACAACAACATTATGATGGAAATAATATTTGCATTTTTAATGAAAAAGTTAAGGCTTAGAGATGTTACACAGTTTGCCTCAGGTCAAGAAGCTAATAATTGGCAGAATGAGACCAGAGGACTCTTGGGATTCACTGTTCGAGAAGGCAAATTGCACACATAAAGAAATTTCACAGCTATTTCGTTATAAGAAACACAGTTGGGGCTGAGATGTTTCCCTGTCCTTTTAACCCATCCTCACATATACACAGAAGGCTCTGTGGAAGACTTGTAAAGCCTTTGAAAATAATTAGCTATTCATTATTTGGATTTTTCTTGATTCAACAATTGCTAAAGAAAGACAACAAAAAAAGGTAACTGGTTCTGGCACCAAGGGAGCCTGAAGGCTAACTACCTTTGCCTCTTGTTTCAAGGATGCCTGTGGGACGCTGATGAGCACAATTTTGAAAGAACTTCAGAAGAAAACTCAATCCTCGCCAGAGCAAGTGTCATTAAATGTAGATTTACCTCAGCCTCCTGTCCCCCAGGACTCAGGGTTACGAGCTGGACTCGTTATCACTGGGAAGACCCTGGAGTTTGCCCTGCAAGAAAGTCTACAAAAGCAGTTCCTAGAACTGACATCTTGGTGTCGAGCTGTGGTCTGCTGCCGAGCCACGCCGCTGCAGAAAAGTGAGGTGGTGAAATTGGTCCGCAGCCATCTCCAGGTGATGACCCTGGCCATTGGTGAGTGAGGATAAATCTGGGTCCTGCACTTCCCCCTTTTACACCACATCAGAAGCCGATCCCTCTGTCTTTTTCCCCTCCCACTGTTCCTCCCGTTTTCCTCCTCCCTTTCTCTCTACCACATTCACTCTATTCACTTCTCCTCCATCAATTACTTGAGCACCTCTGTGAACCAGGTAGTAGGATGTGACATGGTAAACAATATAATACACGGTAAACAGTATAATATAAGAAGTCAGGACTTCTTAGTTTAGTGTCAGACCCCCAAATCAAGGAGCTTAAGCCAGGTAATAAACTGAATGACAGAACTGAAAAATCCATGTGTTCTGCCTTCAGGAAAGCTAAATTCAAGGACATGATAATTCATTTATTTATCCATTCAACAAATATTTATCAAGTACCTTCTTTGTATTAGGCATTTTTCTAAGGAATGGAGATAAAAGAGGACATAAAATTGACAAAGTACCTTTTTACAAGGAACTTACATCTAGTAGGAAGGGGTACAGTAAAACAAAGCATAAATCTGTAAGGTATCAGAGAGTGATAAGTACTATCGAAAAAATAAAGTGGAATGAGAAGATGTAGAGCACTGGAGATGGGGTGGGGCTACTCCTTTAAATACGATTTTCAGAGGTCTCACTGCTAAGGTTGACTGTGAGCAGAGACTTGAAGGAAATCGTAAAGGGCCATGGGAGATATGGGGGAGAACATTCCTGGAAGAGACGACAACAAAAGTGAAGGCCATGAGGGGAACCATGTTTGGTGTGTCAGAGGACTTTTCTGCAGGTTATTGAAGGTCAGAGAAGCTGCAGGGGGCCAGAGCACATAGGGTCTTAGAGGACATTATAAAATGTTGGCTTTTTTCTGAAGAGATTAGGGAGCCATTGAAGGATTTGGAGCAGAAGTGGGACATGATTTGCCTTAAATTTAAAATGATCATGTCGGCTTCTCTGCCAGAGTAATCGTTGGACCGCACCCAGGCTGAACGCTATAAAAATAATTCAGCAAGAGATGATGGCAGCTTGGGCACAGTTGGGAGCAAACGAAGGGGTGGGATGTGGTCAGATAATGGACATGGTCTGAAGAAAGAACCAGTGACATTTGCTGACAGATTGGATATGTTATATGAGAGAAAGAGTTGTCAAAGGGAATGCCAAAGTTACCTTTAAGAGCAAAAAGAACGAAACTGCCATTTACTCAAATAGTGGTGGGGAAATTGGGAGTTGGGTCTTACACATGTGAAGTTTGAAAAGGCTGGGCTGGGCGCGGTGGCTCACGCCTGTAATCCCAGCACTTTGGGAGGCCGAGTCTGGTGAATCACCAGGTCAGGTATTCGAGACCAGCCTGGCCAACATGGTGAAATTTTTAGTCTCTACTAAAAATACAAAAAATTAACTGGTCACAGTGGCAGGCACCTATAATCCCACCTACTCAGGAGGCTGAGGCAGGACAATAGCTTGAACCCAGGAGGTGGAGGTTGCAATGAGCTGAGATCACACCACTGCGCTCCAGCCTGAGCGACAGAGTGAGACTCTGTCTCAAAAAAGAAAGAAAGAAAAGGCTATTAAATGTCTAAGCAGTGATATCAGGTGAGAAGTGAGAATAAAATTCTCGAATTTAGAAATAAGGATTTGGCTAGAGACATAAATTTGAGAATCAGAAGCCTAGTGGATATCAGGCCGGATGCAGTGGCTCACACCTATAATCCCAGCACTTTAGGAGGTCAAGATAGGTGGATATCTTGAGGTCAGGGGTTCGGGACCAGACTGGCCAACATGGTGAAACCTCATCTCTACTAAAAATATAAAAATTGGCCAGGTGTGGTGGTGGGAGCCTGTAATCCCATATCTAGGGAGGCTGAGGCACAAGAATCACGTGAACCTGGGAAGCGGAGGTTGCAGTGAGCTGAGATCGTGCCACTACATTCCAGCCTGGGCCACAGAGCAAGATCCTGTCTCAAATAAAACAACAACAACAACAACAAGGAAGAGTCAAGTGGATATCAAAGCCTTGACACCAAAGAATGAGTATAACTGAAGAAAACTGTAGAAAGAGATTAAGATCTCAGAGACTCCAGTGTTAAGCTGAGGACTTGGCATATCAGCTCTCTCTTTCAGTGTCTGTTTTCCCTCTAGACTGCTTCCAGTCTCAGGTAACCTTTCCCCTCAGGGTGGTGATATAGCCACTGAAACTCCTGGGTTTCCATCCTATCCCATTAACAACTTGGGTGAAAAGATAGCATCACTTTTCAGATGGCTGCAGTAAAGTATCAGGAGTAGGGTGGAATTTTATTCAATTATCTTGTTGAATAAACAGATAAATGAATTAATTAAGCTTATGGATCCAGATGTTTCTGAAGTGAAAACTCCTAGACTTATATTATAATTGCATATTATACTTACATATTATAACATAGTTATATTATGATTATTATAATTATATTTGTTAGATAAATTATATATATAATTACAATTTATCTCATACATTATATATTGTGATTATATTATAACTTATAATAATATTATAATAATTAATATTAATAATTAATATTAATAATTAATAATAATATTAACTGAAGTCATATATTCATCTCGGAACCAATTACTGAGGCCAGGAACCAATAGAAGATGCTGATTATACAGATCTGGGTCACTTGCCTACCTGTAAATATGGAGGTTTGAGTTCACCCTAACAAACCTCACAAACTAAGAATTTCCAAGGAAAGTCAGTATACTTTTACTGAAAAACAGGTGAATTATTGGTGAGCAGTTGAGAACAATGTATGCTGATTACCAGCAGGAATGTGGTACCTCCTCCTAAGAAGCTCTCTATGTTGGAGGAGACCAGTAAGTCTGCATGAAACCGTGATGCTGTGTGATAGGTTTGCTAGAGATACGTAGGGTGGTGCTGAAGCCTAATGAAAGGGCATCTGATCTTGAAAAAGTTTGAGAAGGATTTCCCAGAGGAAATGACATCTAAGCTGAGAGCAAAAACAAATGAAACCCAGGAAAATGGGCTGGGGGTGATACGGACAGTGTTATATGCATGGCTACAGGGAGAAGGGTATATCTGGAGAGTTGGAAGTAGCATGAGTGGCATGAAAAACAAGATCAGTTTGGGTATGTGCCATAGCATGAAGGAATTTAAAGCAGTGTTGAGTTTGGAATTCTTCCTGATAGCAGTGGAATGCTGCTTTATTTCTGTCTCACTTTTCTTCCGGGAAACTTGGAGAAAGGGATGAACTTTGAAGGATTGTTCTGTTTACTTGAGCTGCCCCCATTGATTTGCAACATTTACACCCTTTCTTTACTCCTCATCTATTTCTCTCCTTTCTTCTGCTTCGTGAAGGTGATGGTGCCAATGATGTTAGCATGATACAAGTGGCAGACATTGGGATAGGGGTCTCAGGTCAAGAAGGCATGCAGGTGAGTGGATATTGTGCACCCAAGTTCTGTGGCCTTGACCTGCCCATCCAAAGGCAGCATTCTCCATGGTAAATTCTCTGTGGCCGAGTGAGTCTGTGTGTGGCTAGCTGAGGAGTAGGAGGCAGGAAGTTTACTCATCCATTCATTGATTATTTCCTAGGTGAGTATTATGGCATTTTCCTGGGTAATTTTAGCTGTATTGTTCACTTGTTAAATACAGAGCTTATCTAAATCACAGGAATATATATTTTAGTCCTGCAATAGCTGCGTAAATTCTGACTCTGAAGAAGCTACTATTTGAATGAAGGACCTAAAGATCTTGAGGCAGGAGAGGGAGGACCAAAAAAAAAGGGGAAAGAAGAGGATATGAGAGAGGAAGGAAGGAGGTGGGAGTGTCTGTGCACACGTGTGTGTGTGTGTGCGTGTGTGTGTGTGTGTGTGTGTGTGTTGATTGGTATTTTAGGCACAGAATTCAGATAAAAGCTCATAATCCAGAAAACCGATTTTCATTCATGTATGGAACAAGCGCTGTCAGAGGAAGGTGGAATATGAGGCCTAGGCTTTCCCAACAATTGTAAATTACAACATCTTTATGAAAGATGAGGGATTCACATACCTTTTGCCTGATACATTATACAAAGCCATATGAAGTCATAACTTCAATGCTTCTTAATATTCTCCCCGAGGAGAAGCAAATTCATATTGTGATGCAGAAGACAGAGTTCTTGCTAAGGAAGCTGCTTTCTAGCAAAAAAGTTCATTGGTTGAAAGTGCACCATAAGTAGTAACCAAAGAGAAATCCTGTCTCATGTGACAGTATTGGGAAGCTGAGTGGTAAATCTAGGCAGTCCACAAAGGTTCTGTACGCATGGGTTTTGTCGTTGTGGTTGCTGCTGTTTTGTGTGTGTGTTTTGTCTTTTAATCTGCATGTAAGGTTTAAACAGCAGATGTAACTGATTGGACTGTAGTGACGGTGAGGCTGACAGGGCTGTGTCTGTTCTAACATGTTTGATGGCTCAAAATGACATTCTCTCCATTGCGTCTGCAGGCTGTGATGGCCAGTGACTTTGCCGTTTCTCAGTTCAAACATCTCAACAAGCTTCTTCTTGTCCACGGGCACTGGTGTTATACAAGGCTTTCCAACATGATTCTCTATTTTTTCTATAAGAATGTGGTATGTAACCCCAGATAATTTGTCCCTTCTCCCTTCGTACCTTCCAAGCCTGTTGCATTAGGGATAAAAAGGAAGTGTCCTATGCTAAGCTCACTTTCCTTCTTTTTTTTTTTTTTAGATGGAGTTTCGCCCTTGTTACCCAGGCTGGAGTGCAATGGCACAATCTTGGCTCACCGCAACCTCCGCCTCCTGGGTTCAAGCAATTCTCCTGCCTCAGCCTCCTGAGTAGCTGCGACTACAGGCGTGTGCCACCATGCCCAGCTAATTTTTGTATTTTTAGCAGAGACGGGGTTTCACCATGTTGACCAGGATGGTCTCGATCTCTTGACCTCGTGATCCACCCGCCTCGGCCTCTCAACCCTTATTGATGTATTGGGAGCAGCCAGGGACGGTCTTGCTGTCTTATCAGAACTAAGCTGGGAATGTGATATGTTTCAGCTGCT
The DNA here is from genome assembly GCF_001604975.1 of Cebus imitator. Classification (NCBI taxonomy): domain Eukaryota; kingdom Metazoa; phylum Chordata; class Mammalia; order Primates; family Cebidae; genus Cebus; species Cebus imitator. Next base: position 5,500,001 of record NW_016107439.1, on the reverse strand, counting down.
GACAGCAAATTGCCAGGCTTGTCCATCTGCTAACATTTTGTTCTCCCTGTGCATTTAAATTCAATCCTGTCTGTTTCATTTAAAATCTAATTTTTGACCTTCCATAAAAAAGACTGTGACAAGCAGAATTATGAAATGTTTAATGCTATCTGTCAGTAGAGAATGAAAAGGTTTGCTTCTGTTTTACTGGAAATACCAAAAAATATCAGCTCTTCCAAATTAATGCCCCTTGTGTTATAATAAAGATGCAGATACAGATGAAAACCTAGTATAATGTCTTAGTGTGTAGCTGGCTGGTGCTCACAGATACAAGAATTATCTAGCCAACCTATCAAATGTATTTGTGCTCAGTAGTTATTTGACGATAAAGGAACTGTATTTTAATTATGTAATTCCTAAAAGGGCAGAATTTGATTAGAAATCCAGGCCTCTACTCTTGAACATGCTATTTAAATTTTAGTTTCCTTTTTTTTTTTTTAATAAAATCATATGCATCTAAGTATCCTCTAAGTCGGGGTACTTAATGTAAATGTGTCATGAATTTTAGGTCAAATTCACTCTAGTCATTAAAGTTCTAATATGTAGTATGTTAGTAGTAGACAGGGGTTGATGTCACTCTATTAAAATACCATTTTGAGGAAAAAAAAAGTTGTTTTTAGGAGATCCCAAATGTGTATTTGAACTCTGTGTGCGTGTGTGCCTATGTCCATCAGTAGGAACATTTTTTTTTCCCTGCAGCACAATACACTTTCCAGGAATCTCTCAAGACTTTAATAATTAGAATTAACGCAGTTGGTCAAAGTTTAGTAAAACTCAGATACTTTAGGAAAATATTTGAAATGTATAAAATCTCTGCCTACGTATGCACTTCTGGGGAAAACTGGGGCTTGTAATTTCCAATTCCAGGACTTAGTGGTCAATGGCTTTTAAAGAGGAGCCCCCCTCCCAAGTTTTTATTTTAAACCTTTGCGTTTGTTCACCTCCTCCCCTATTGTGGCAATATCCATTCACCTCCCCTCCTCTTTTTAACTCCAGATTGAATCGAACAGTTAAGAAATACTGGTATTAGGCAGAGATGCTATACACTATCAGAGAGGGAGGGTGTTCACTAGTAGAGAGAATCAGGACCTCAGTGGTCTTCCCGCTCTGTAATCCTTGAGTGGCCATTCATACTGATAATCTCCAGAATTAATTTATGTCTCTTATTTACCTAGCTAAACAGTGCATATTTTATATGCTGTGCAAAGGTCTTGGTCCAGAAGCCATTAGAGTAGCTTGTCTTTCTAAGGCCGTGGTTCTTGGATATTGGACAACCTTTGAGGTGCCAATGAAGACTATGGATTCATTTCTCCAGAATACTGTCCCATACCACCTGTACCCAAGATTCATGCATTTTCAGAAACTGGGCATCATGCATGTCTATAGATGCTAGACTACGAAAATCTCTTCTAAGGATTGTGGCCCTTGTCCTGAGGTTCTAATGTATCTATGATGACAATATTTTTTTATAAGAATATAAGACACTTTACAGATCATGACAACTTTCTTGTTTTTTTGCTTGTTTGTTGAGACAGGATCTCACTCTGGCCCCCAGGCTGGAGTGCAGTGGTGTGATCTCGGCTTACTGCAACCTCTGAGTTCAAGCTATCCTCCTACCTCAGCCTCCCGAGAAGCTGAGACTAAAGGTGTGCACCACCATACTCAGCTGATTTTTGCATTTTTTTGGTAAAGATAGGATTTTACCATGTTGGACAGGCTGGCCTCGAACTCCTGACCTCAAGTGATTTGCCTGCTTCAGCCTCCCCAAGTGCTGGCATGCAGGCACAAGCTACTGCATCCAGCCGATCATGACCATTTTCTAACTTGACCTTGACACTAATCCCTAAGGTAGTATAATTCTCATTTTAAGAGGAGGAAATAATTCAGGGAGGTTAGGAAAATGGCCTAAAGGCAAAGAATCAATGGGAGTTATCCCCCAGCCTTGAAACAAAACTCCCTCTCTATCTAAGTCCAGTGTCCTTTCCTGTGGCCTGCCCTGCTTGAGAGCATAGAGCTTTTTACACTGAACTTAGTTTTTCTGAGACAAAATACTGCAGGAAACCATGTAGGATGCCCGCGACTGGCCTCTAGGGTGACCAACTGTCCTGGTTTCCCCAAGAGTGTCCCCGTTTTAGCACCGGAAGTCCCAAGTCCTGGGAAACCCCTCAGTCTCAAGCAAACTGGGATGGTTGACCACTCTGCTGGCACCATTCCACTTTACCACTACGTATTTATAAACCTAGAAGGCAAGAGAATGGACATTTGTGCTGTGCCTACTCTGTGTCTGTGCCAGGGATTGGGCTAGTTCTCTTCATCGAGTGTTAAGTCCTTCAATTTGAATACTTGTTCTGCTACTTATTAGAACCACATGCCTGTGGGCAAGTTTCTTAGTCTCTCTGTTCCTCAGTATCTTAATCCAATCAGGCTGCCATAACAAAGTACCACAGACAGGTGGTACAGGGCTTGTAAACATTTCTTCCCCACTATTCTGGAGGCTGGAAATCCAGATGAGGGTACCAGAATAGTCAGGTTCTGGTGCGGGTTTTCTTCCAGGTTTTAGATTTCTCATTATATCCCTACATAGAAAGAGATGAGATGATGAGAGCTCACTGGGGTCTCTTTTATAAAGAAACTGATTCCATTCATGAGGCCTCCAATGTCATGACCTAATCACCCCCCAAAGGTACCACCTCCTAACACTGTCACAGTGAGGATATGCTCTGTGCTCTCAAGCAGGGAAGACCACAGGAAGCAACACTGGGCTTAGATAGAGGGAGTTTTATTTCAGGAGGATTTCATATGAATTTTGGGAGGACGCAAACATTCTGTTCATTACACTCAGTTTCCTGATTTGTAAAATGACAACAACAATGTAATTCCCAAGTTGTTGTGATGATTAAATGAATTATTCATAAAGCACTTAGAACAGTGCTAGTACCACATAGTAAATGTGGGGTGTGTGTGTGTGTGTGTATGTGTGTGCTTACGTGTCTGTCTGTGTGTGTATATATATGTGCACACTTCAATTTAATAAAATATTTACCCAAAAAAGCTACAAGGTAAATTGTGGTCCTCTCTTATGTAAGAAAACTGCAGGGAGGCTGAGGTCACCCAACTCAAAACGGCAGCATTTGGAATGTGTAATCATAGCACACATTACTGATTCTAAGATCTGAATGTCCTTCTTTGTGTCTCCAGGCCTACGTGAACCTCCTTTTCTGGTACCAGTTCTTTTGTGGATTTTCAGGAACATCCATGACTGATTATTGGGTTTTGATCTTCTTCAACCTCCTCTTCACATCTGCCCCTCCTGTCATTTATGGTGTTTTGGAGAAAGATGTGTCTGCAGAGACCCTCATGGAACTGCCTGAACTTTACAAAAGTGGTCAGAAATCAGAGGTAGGTGTTAAAACAAGAGTGTTTGGATGGATACATGTCGATTGTCAAAGCCAGTGTGTTTTCTTCATTAGCCAGGCCGAATATTGCAGTCCACTCAGAACTGTTGAAATATCTGATTGTTTGAAAAGATCTCTACTCATGTAGCAGATATTAACTTACTTGCCTTTGAGAGAAATACAGATTAATCTATGAAGGGCTTTAGGTACTTATAAGAAGAAATCTCAAGTTTGAACCTTATAAACAATAATATCTAACATTTACTAAACCTCATTGCCATCTGTTGTGCTAACTACTTAACATTCCCTGTCTCATTGATCCTCATGAAAACAAGTTGAGACAGAACCTAGTATTGGTCCCATTCTAAGATAAAGCATCTCAACCTTGAAGGGGTTAAATAATTTTTCAAGAAATCCCACCACTAAAAAGTGGTTTGGCATATGTTAGAAATAATAGGTTCTGTTTAGTCTGAGTTTCAATTCTGGTTCTGCGTTTTGTGACCTTGGTACATTTTTTAACTTGCCTGTGCTGCAGTTGTCTTTACTTTATGGAAATGATGTAAGGATTAAGGAAGATAATACAGGTACAATTTCCAGCCATAATAAGCTTTCAGTATTGTCATTTTTACCCTCCAGAATTAACCAGAAATTTGAGGAAATCACAAATTTAAAATAATGCATTTATTTCCATGAGTCTAACTATCCTGACTTGAAATGGAATTGAGAGTCATTTAGCATCCTTATACTACCTAGAACAACCGACAGAGAAATCACAGATTCAGCTTTCAGGGAAGAAGAGAACCTCATAATCCTTTAATATCATCCAATCCTTTCAAATCAAGGAACTGCATGGATTTTCCTAAAGGAGTCCAATGTGACTTAAAATTCAAGCCAGGATGCAAGAACATGTGGTTGATGTCACTGAAGCTTGTCCCAAGCCCCAGGCATAATTGAAATTCCAAGTCTATTGAGGAAAGGAGGATTGAGGGAGATTTTCAATTAAAGTTTTTATAGCCAGCATTTTAAAACCCCATTTGTATGGACTAAAGATTGGTATTGGTCCTTATCCTTGGGAGAAGTGAGATCATTGTTTACTGTTGTTGAATCCTCTCACCGATCCTTTGTACACATTGTTCTAGTGAAATGGCCAGTTTTATAAAACATGATCATAGCAGGCAGGTTTTCCCAGCATGTAGCTGTTGATAAAAGGTAACTGATTCCATTGACTTTATCCTCAAAAACGTGTCCTTTCTTTGAACTTGGTCTCCAGACAAACTGTTTCATGCTTGGGCCCTTTTCCTGTGTTCAGTGTAGTGAAATATACTCTCCAGGGCTACAGAATCTCTCTTCTCTAAAGATGAGTGTGGGAGGCTGCAGTCAGACACTTCCCTTCCACGAAGCCTCTCCCCTATCTCTCATCACCCACACAGCCTTCTTTTCTGTCTTTGGCTTCATGTCCAGATTTTCCCCTTTCAGTTTCCGGTAGACCCCATGAGTTAATCCCTCCAGCCTCTCATTTATCTTAATCATGATCCTTCCCTCTTTACTTTTGTCAGTCCTGTTCCTCATGTGACTGGGGGAAATTGTGTTTCTTTTCTTTTACTCTAGGTTCTTTGAGCAACCTCTACTTCCCCAGATGCATGAAGTCATACTTTAACTTCTCCCTAAGTGGTTCTCTGTTGTCCGTGGCATTTTGCTTGCCCCTTTGTCTCTGGCACATTCTCTTCCACCATTGGATTGGGCTTCTGCTGAGATGTTATGGACACTTAGTTAAAGAAAGGCAGGTAGAATATCCCATCATACCCAGTGAGGAAATAATAGAAGAAAAGAAAAGTGGGCTGGAAACAATGAATCTTCAATGCTTTGATTTTCCAGAGGAAAAAGGGATAAAAAAGGATAGATGTAAAAATTCCAAGTTTATTTATTTTAAAGAATAGAAGAATGTATGTGGAAAATTTGTATGGTTACAAAGCTTTGTTCTTTAAGAGACAGTGTAACATTTTCGAAGAAGTTTCAGCCTCTGCATTTGGAAGAAAACAAGACTGAGAGCATGTTAAGAAAAGACTAGCTCATGGATGTGACACGTTTTTCCATTTTTGTTCATGGGAGATACTACTAATAAATGATAGCACTCTTTCCTGCTGGATCTGAATGCAGCCTCAGAATCCTTCACACAACCTCAGAATCCAACTTCAATCAGAGTTGACTCTTGTTTGAAAAATAATTTTCAATAATTTTACCATTCTCTACATACTCTTTTTCTTTTTTTCTCTAAGAGTTGTGTAGGAAGCAGTTTAGTGCATGGAAACTTGTATACCAATACTTTATTAACTCGATACACATTTGTTGGGCACCTGCTATATCCAAGGCACTATTTTAGTCACTTAAATAAAAGAGTCAACATTCCGCTTTATGATGCTTGCATTCCATGGAGAGAACTAGAAAATTTATTAAACAGACAGAATTCCTGACAGTGATGATATACTTCTCAGGTTTCCACAGTAGTGAGTGCCTGAGTGGGCACAACTTTTAAACTGGTTTGGTGTGCCTGTGTGACGAAGTAATATTTGAGCTAGGATACAAGTAATGAGAAACTGCTCATGTAGGAGAACCAGGAAAAGAATTCCTGGCAGAGAGAATAGCATAGGTAAGTCCCTGAGGAAAGAATGGATTTGGCACATTTGAAGAAAAGAATGAAGGTCACTTTGCAGAATCAAAATGGCAAGAAGTAATTGTGGAGAATTATTTAGTGGGCAAGCCATGTAGGACCTTATAGGTCATGAGAAGAAACTTAGATGGTGTTGGAAATGCAGTGGAAAGTCATTGCGGGGAGTGGAAGAAGCCAGTTTGATTCATTAGAGAGATGGCATGAACTGATTTACATTTTTTTTTTTAGTCCATTTCCCATTTGCCCCAAGAATACTGCACTGGAAGCAAGCTGCCTCTTTTTTTTTTTTCTAAATGGGAAATGGGTTAAAGACCATCTGGCTGATTTGGGAAGATTAGATTGAGAGTAGAGGAGGAACAAAGAGGGCAGTTAGATGACTATGCAGCCATTCACAGAGACAGTTGATAGTGAATTGAAACGAAGGGAGTGATTTAGAGAAAGAGGAATGGATATAGTCGGAGAAGTTTTGGAACAGTACTTTCGGATCAGTAGGCAAGGAGGGATTCGGACTACTGGTGTATTTCAGCTAGATTTAAAATGTATCCAGTAATAAAGGCAACCTGAGTTGAATAAATGTTCCTTCAAGGATTTTTTTCATCATGTTTACTTGTGAACCCATCACATTCAATTACCCTCAGTCTTTACCTCTGTTGACAAATACCACTTATTTCATGAGTGAAAGAATGAAGAAATGGAGTTTTCTCTCAGAGAAGCAAATGAAATGTAAGTACTGGCTTGTGTTGTTTCTTTTCTTGGATCCTTGTTAATCTTACTCCCTCCCTATTATCTGCTTCATTTCTAGGCATACTTACCCCACACCTTCTGGATCACCTTATTGGATGCCTTTTATCAAAGCCTAGTCTGCTTCTTTGTGCCTTATTTTGTGAGTCTTTGTTCATTCAGTATATTTGTTACTAATGAATCAGTGATGCTTCTTTGTATTTTGGCCACCAGTATCAGAATAAAGGAGGGCAGATTGCTTATATAATCAGGTTGATTATTAACTGACTAAATTATAATCTCCCCCAAAAACTATGGTTAGGTAATGGATTAAATTTAGATAGAAGTACCTAGTTTGAGTCCTCTTAGGTCTCTTGTTAACCTTGTACTGCTTAAAGAATTTTGTCAGTGACTTGAAACAAATTGGATGTCTGGCTGTATAATTAGATTAGTCAAAAATTAGACAGGCTGGGCACAGTGGCTCACACCTGTAATCTCAGCACTTTGGGAGGCCGAAGCAGGTGGATTGCTTGAGCTGAGGAGTTTGAAACCAGCCTGGGCAACATAATGAGACCCCCATCTCTACAAAAATTTTAAAAATTAGCTGAGCATGGTGGTGTGGACCTGTGGCCCCAGCTATTTGGGAGGCTGAGGCAGGAGGATCACTTGAGCCCAGGAGTTCTAGGCTGCAGTAAACTGTGATTGTGCCCCTGCACTCCAGCATAGACAGCAGAATGAGACCCTGCCTAAAAAATAATCAGAGAGGAAATGCCAGAATATGAAAGCTTTTATTAGTGAGTGCTGGGCTAATTCTACTCTAATGATATTCAGGGTATTAAATTTAAGATTCCATAAGTACTGTCGCTGAAACTATGAAACCTGTTTTACAGGTAAAGAACGGAAGAAATGTAACAAAGCAAAGAACGTATAAAATTTAATTTTAAAAAATTTAGGCTAACACCAAGCACAAAGCAGCATTGTGTAGCTGCTCACCCACATATACCCCTCTCCTCAAGAAACCTGTTTTATCATGGATGATATTAATAGAAGTACAGTATTAAGAATGAAAAATGATCATTTTAAAATTAACAGTTTTTATTTTTTTTTCAAATAAAATCATTTGAATTAGCCTTGCTAGAGTTTTCTGGCTCTACTGTACTTCAAGAGAAATATAAACAAGGCAATCTGAAGTATATTCAGAGGAGAATGAAGATGATGGTGAAACATGAGAAACTTGTGTCATTAGAGGAATAGTTTAAGGACTTGAAGACATATAGGAAAGGAGGGTATATTTACCTAGGAAAGGTAGTCATAATAACTGCCTCAAAGATTTGTAGCTCTGTTAAGTAGAACAAATTTATCTATACCTTAAAAAGCTACAAGTGTGAGTAAAAGCTTCCAGGAGGATCAATTATGATTCAGAATAAAGAGGAATTCCAGTTGAAAAAAATTGAAGATTAGATGCCCTCTCTGGAAGAGAGTCAGTCTCTTAGTTGTGAAAAATGTTCAAGTTTATTTCAAATGGCCAGTTCACAAGGACATTGTAGAAGGGACTCAAGCCTTGGTTGAGCTATAGATGAAGTGATGCCCCCCACACCAAGTGTGCACAACTCACCAGGATCATCTAATGTTCTCTCTTTGTAGATCTACCAGGGCTCAGATATTGACATCTTTGCATTTGGAAACCCCCTGAACACAGCTGCTCTGTTCATCATTCTCCTCCATCTGGTCATTGAAAGCAAGAGTTTGGTGAGTGGTCTTCTTGCTTCTGAAGTAGCCAAAAGTATTTTATGCTTGGGTATATGACTTCTATTAGCAGTGACCCTGAAGATAAATGCTAATGAGAAGAGTAATGAATCTATGGGAGATGGGTGATCATAGCTACTCTGGGTGATCATCGAATGCCATTATGCTGAAGTTGATGTGTAGCTGGGGAAATTGGAAAACACCTTCCTGCTCCCTTTGGTAGTATTGGTGGCAGATGGTTCATGGAGACATGAGGCAGACTAGAGGGATATTTACCCTTCATTCTTCAAGACCAAGTTGATGACTTTCAATGAAAATGAAAAAAGCTGTTGTATCATAATCCTGGTAAAGTGATTTTAGGGATGATTTTATCCCTTCCTCATAATTAAAAAAAGGCCGTTTTGGCTCTCCTTTGGGTAAAACCCTTCAGTGGTTTCCCATTGTACTTGGAATAAAATTTGAAAGCCCTAAGATGATGCAATGATGCCATATTTCTCTCTCCAATCTCATTTCCACATATTCATGGACTGGAACCACCTTATCCCTCTTTCAGTTTCTTCAGTACATTGAGCTCATTATCACTACAACATCAGGACCTTGGCACTTAACATATCTTTTAATGGAGGCATTTTTCATTCCCCCTTGTATCCCTGCATGTCACCCAGCTCAAATGTTATTTTAGATTTCATCAAAAATATAATTTCCCACAACAGCCCTTCTCTAACCACCCAGTCTTTGATACCATTCTCTTGCTTTTGCTCTTAACTCTAATCATAATTTATAATTCTTTATTTAATTATGTGATTATCTGAGGCCAGGTGCGGTGACTCACACCTGCATTTCCAGAGCTTTGGGAGGCTGAGGTGGGAGGATCACATGAAGCCAAGAACATAGCTGCTCAAGACCAGCCTGGGCAACATAGTGAGACCCTGTCTCTACAAAAAATAACCAACTGTGGTGGCACATGCCAGCAGTCTCAGCTACTTGAGAGACTGAGGCAGGAGGATCACTTGAGCCCAAGAGTTGGAGGCTGCAGTAAGCCATGATCATGCCACTGTACTCCAGCTTGGGAAACAGAGAGAATCCCTGTCTCTAAAAACAAAACAAAACAATGTGATTAGCTTATTCATCTTTATCTTCCGCATTAGACTATACTCTCTGTGAGGGAGGGGTTCATGCCTATTTTGTTCAACACTATAGACCAGTGTTAAGGACAATACTAGCACACAGCAGGTGCTCAAAAAATATTTGAGTGGATAAATAAATGATTAAATAACCAGTTTTCAGTTTACCGTCCTGGTAATATATGAATTTTAAATAGGAAACAGCTGAATAAGGTTATAGTTTGAAATATATGAAGTTATATTACAAAGTTGTTTATAACAATTTCTAAAGTAGGGTTGATTATTTTGGACATTAGTTGCTTTGCTTGTAATCATCTATAATCAAATCTTACAAGCTGAAATGTAGTAAAAGGTTAATACCTGCAAATACCAGATGGGTAGAGTGAAGGGAATTATAGAACTGAAATATTTGGGATTGTTTTTATACCTATTCATTTTTAAGCAATTGCACTGGTACTTTTGGTAGCCACCTGAGAAAGTGCCGAAGATTCTGACATTTATTAATGTTCCAGAGGATTTATCACATAAAGTGTATCAGTTTGGGTTCACTGACTATTAGCAACATCATCTGGATAACGTGAACAAATGGAAAGTTATTAAAAATATAATGAAGAACCATGATAGAACAAAATAAAGAAAAGCAAAAATATGTGAGAAACCAGAGTGACTCCAGAGATCCACAGAACAGAGACTAATGGACAGGCTTGTCAGAATGGTCCTCTGGCCTGAATTGGCTCCATTCATTTTCTTTCGGCTCTTGCCCCATTGTGCTCCAAGTCTACTCTCTTGTGATGGAATCCTATTTCCCTAGCTTCAGTCATAGGCTTTGGCTAGCGGAGGAATATTTTGTCAAGACTGCAAGCAATGCTGGCCATCCTCACCAAGACGGGAAATGAAAGCTAGAGTCAAAGATAAACAGTGACTACTGTTTAAAGGATGCATTGTTAGATAATTGTTTCTTATGCTGGAGGATGCATGGCTAGAGATCCTGGCCTTGCGGGTCTCTTGTCAATAAAGAATCAGCCATTCTGAAAGTATAAAACTCTTTCCCTTCATGCTCTTATTCACCATCTCATTGCCACCCCCCACTTCTCTGTTGGTTTTTACCCAGTATTCCTTGACTTTTACTCCTTTGTATCAATTCACTTAAATGTATAAACTCTGTGAAGTCACTATGTCACTTGCCAAAAGCATATTTTAAGAGAAAAAAAAATTGGAGCAATATGGCTCAAATAGAAGGAAAGGCATTTGAGAAAGAAGAAAAGGAATTATTGTTTTAAGGGCACAGATATCTTAATCCAGGAGTTAGCTAACGTTTTCCTTGTTGTTTATACATTTTATTTAAAAATAAGCAGTCTTTGTGACTCTTATGAAGATATCTGCCGTGGGGAAATACTTTGCAAGATTAGGAGAGAAAAGGAGAAAATCTGATTTTATTTGGAAATTATAGCCCTAGAAAATAGATTAATAAAGGCAGTGTTTCCCTAAAAAGCATGATATGTGCCACCAGTAGTACACACCATGATTTTAGGTAGCACTGCAAACTGCACTAAATAACACTAAATACTATATAATGCGAAGGTAATTCTCTTCATACTTCTGATTATATCAAAGAGGTATCTCGTTTGATGCTAGTATGTTTTATCATAGTAATTCTTGATCATTTCTCTTTATAACAGAGATTAATCAAATCCCAGACCCAGCACTTTTATAACAATGTTAGTATTATGAGGTTGGTAGAACAAAACTGCAATTATTTTTGCACCAGCCTCATACATTAAAATAGGGATATACTTTTCTTTTTTGAATTTAAATTTCTTTTTTTTATTTCTAAAATGTTTGCGGGTATATAGTAGGTGTATATATTTATGAGGTCCTTGAGATGTTTTGATGCTGGGATGCAATGTGAAACAAGAACATCATGGAGAATGGGGTATCCTTCCCTTCAAGCATTTATCCTTTGAGTTACAGAAAATCCAAATAGATTCTTTAAGTTATGTTAAAATATACAATTACTATTGACTATAGTCACTCCATTGTGCTATCAAATAGTAGGTCTTAGTCATTCTATTTTTCTTTTGTACCATTAACCATACCCACCTCCCCCATACCTCCGCTATCCTTCCCAGCCTCTGATAACCATCCTTCTACCCTCCATGAGTTCAACTGATTTGATTTTTAGATCCCACAACTAAGTGAGAACATGCGGTATTTGTCTTTCTGTGCCTGCTGTATTTCAGTTAACATAATGACCTCTAGTTCCATCCATGTTGTTTTAAGTGATAGGATCTCATTCTTTATTATGGCTGAATAGTATTCCATTGTGTATATGTACCACCTTTTCTTTATCCATTCATCTATTGATGAACACTTAGGTTGCTTCCAAATCTTGTCCATTGTAAACAGTGCTGCGGCAAACATAGGAAGGAGTACAGGTGTCTCTTCGATATACTGATTTTACTGATTTCTTTTCTTTTGGGTGTACACTCAGCAGTGGGACAACTGGATCATATGGTAGCTCAATATTCAGTTTTCTGAGGAGCCTCCAAACTATTCTCCAGAGTTGTTGTACTAATTTACATTCTCACCAACAATGTACAAGGGTTCCCTTTCTTCCCCACCCTAACCAGTGTTTGTTGTTGATTGTCTTTTGGGTACAAGCCATTTTAACTAGGGTAAGATATCTCATTGTACTTTCTTTTTTTTCTAGATAAAGTTACGTAGTAAGCCAATGTAAAGAAAAATAGTATTGCAAGATATACATGAATATGAAAGTAGCTAGGTATATATGAATATGAAAGTAGCTAGGCTGTGGTGTGACACACAAACATTTATTTCTTGCTCATATAAAGTTGGCTGACATTCTGGACAGCTCTAGAAGCAACTATCCTCTGAGAGTACTTCTTGGTCAGTATGAAAGGAAGGAGACAGCATGAAAAATTGCACACCAGCTTCTAAGATGAAAGTTTTACATACCGTCTGTACTTATATTTTATTGGTCAAAGCAAGACAAATGGCCATGCCTAATTTCAAAGGAGTGTGGAAATGCAATCCCCCTGAACATTTACTCAGGGAGAGGAATAACATTAATGGTGAGCAACAGTACTGTCTAACACCTATTTGAATGGCTTAAGTTTGAGGTTCACTGGGTTAAGGTATTACATTAATGAAGAAACAGACCAATAAGTGACTATTTGAAAAAAAATTAAGGAGAAAATCCAGGCACCTCTTGGTGCATGGATAGTACAGAATAAACTAGTCAACAGAATTCCCTTTTGGCATTTGATTTGGTTTTACAGAATTCAAACAGTGACGTAACTTATTCACAAAAAATACTCCTATCTCCTCGACATCTTATATTTTGTTTGTTAAGGTTACATCATTCATCCAGAGCATAGATGTGTTGTCTCTTTAATGGAGCAGATTTGTCCAGGTGGCAATATCATGTCAGTGAGAGAGCATTCATTTCCTCTGCTCTTCTTGTCTTACAGACTTGGATTCACATGCTGGTCATCATTGGTAGCATCCTGTCTTATTTTTTATTTGTCATAATTTTTGGAGCCATGTGTGTAACTTGCAACCCACCATCCAACCCCTACTGGATTATGCAGGAGCACATGCTGGATCCAGTATTCTATTTAGTTTGTATCCTCACAACGTACATTGCTCTTCTGCCCAGGTATGGTATTTATTTTATCATTGAGGGAATAAATGGAATTATAGGCTAAGAGTCCTTCAAGCAACTACTAAGAATGGTTGGCAGGCCACTCTGTTTAGTAGTGAGAAAGTCAATCTGTGTCCTTGTTAAAATATTGGTTTTAACTGTTTTATCAGAGAACAAAACTGACTTAAGCAAACCGAGAAATTGATGTATCTCTCATGAAAAAGTTTATCCGGTTGACAGTTCACAGGGTTAGGGTAGCTTTGCTTCACAGGGTTTTCTAAGGACCTAAATCCTTTCCTCTATCTTTTCACTTTGCTGTCTCCCAAGGGTCAGGCCCTTGTTTGGGCCCATTTTGTGCTGCTACAATGGTATACAACAGGTAACTTATAAACAGAAATTGTTTGGCTTACAGTTTTGGAGGCTGAAAAGTCTGACATCGAGGCACCAGAAGATTTGATGATTCTGATTCCAAGATGGCACCTTGAACACTGCACCTTCAGACAATGGAAGGGCAAAGAGGCAAAAGGGAATCGAACTTGCCCTTTTATAATGGGATTGATCTCACTCATGAGGGCTCAACCTCATGACGTCTTAAAGGTCCTATCTCTTAATATTGTAAAAATGGCTGCTAAATTTCATCATGAGTTTTGGAGGGAGTAAACATTCCAACCATAGCAGCCCTCATCTGCATGACTGAAGATGACTCACCAGCTGATCCCCAACCCTGCTTGTCCCTGTATACAGGAATGGGAAAGTAGAGGGAAAGCAGCTTTGTTTTTGTATTTTTGTTTGTTTTTCTTGTAGTAGCATGAACCTGTGAATGTACATTGTAACTGAGTGGCTAAAATCTCGGGGTTTCTAAAGGCAAGAAGGAGAGAGTGTGTATTGAGGGACAAGTAGCAGTCTCTGCTACAATCTGTAAACACTGAACACTTTCAACTCTCCTGTCTTACTGAGTTCATTTATCCGCCCCCCCCCCATTCTAGTTTAATCTGATTTATAATATTGTATGGGATGGAAATGACTCAGAAGAATACATGGATTTTTAATATATAGATTTTTGGAACTCAGAATGCATCATCGTTGCAGTTTCACAAAATCTGCTTAGCTGGAAAGATTATAACAAATAATTGTTCTGCTTTTTTTAAACATAAATGAGTTTTAATGGTGAGTTCACATTATTCTATAACAGCATCAATAAACTGTGGCAAACAGGCCAAATTTGGCTACTGTCTGATTTTGTAAATAAAGCTTTGTTAGAACATAGCCATAGTCACTTACTTACATATGATCTATGGCTGCTTTTGCAATACAACAGCAGAATTGAATAGTTCCAGCAAAGATTGTCTGACTTCCAATGCCTAAAACATTACTATCTGGCCCTTTACAGAAAAAGTTTGCCCGCTCTGATCTGTAACTGTATCATACGGCACACTGGACACAACCCATTTGTTTTTGCTGATGAATGTCTCTTCTAGAAATGCATAAGAAAACCTATCTGAGTTACTCAATTGTACTTATACATAACAATATCACTGTGAAACTAAGATACTTCTATAATGCTCACTGCTATTGCCAGCTTCTGGATTAAAAACTGACACGATGGACTTATAGAATTTCTGAAAAAAACAATTACTTTAAGGTTTTAGCTTTAAAAATTCTGGGCCTTAACAGTATTGTTCTAATATTATTGTGGTAAGCTAAAATATGACTCCCTAAAAGATTTCCATGTCCTAATCCCTGTAACCTATAAATGTTATCTCATGTGGCAAGGAAAGTACTTTGCATAAGTTATTACATTATGTATCTTGAGAAGGGGAGATTACTCTGAATTATCCATGTGGATCCTAAATGTAACCACAAGTGTCCTTATAAGAAAGAGGCAGAGGGAGATTTGACACAAAAGAGGAGAAGGCATTTTGATTATGGGGTCAAAGATTCCTTAGCCACAAGCCAAGAAATGTCAGAAGCCACCAGAAGCTGGAAGAGGCAAGGAATAGATTATCTTCTAGAGGTTCCAGAGGGAGCATGGCCCTTCCAGTACCTTGGTTTTGGCTCAGTGAAGCTAATTTCATAATTTTTTGCTTTGAGAATATTTAGAGAATAATTTTTGTTCTTCTAAGCTACCAAGTTTATAATAACTTGTTATAGCAACCATAGGAAACTAATACAGATTTTGGTACCCAGAATAGTTTTCTGCTATAACAAATGCCTAAAACTGTGGAAGTGGCTTTGAAATTGGATAATGAGCAGAGGCAGGATGAATTTTAAGGCAAAGAATAGAAAAATCCTAGACTTCCTTACACAGGTTCTTGGTAGAAATATTGACATTAAAGTTGTAACCAGTGATCTTGATAGCTACATTTACTTATTAGTTCCAATTTTTTTTTAGATTTTCTACGTATACAGTCATGCCATTAGCAAGTAATGACCAGTGTATTTCTTTCTTTCCAATACTTAGGCACTTGATTTTTCTTATTGACCTGGCTAGGAAAGCTTGTCTTGTTTCTGATCCCAGAAGGAAAGATTTCCATATTTCCCTATTAGTTATGATGTTTCACATAGAATTTTATTACTATACTATTAACCAGATTAAAGAAGTTCCATTCCATTCCCTGTTTCACATTAAAAAATACATAAATTCATGTATCCATTGAGATAAGATTTTCTTTTTTATACTGTTAGTGTAGTAAATTACATTAATTGCTTTTATAATATTAAAACAATCTCGCATTACTGAAAAATTAAGTTACTACTGGTGAAGTTTCAGAAGAAAATGAAGAAGTCAGACAAAGCCTGTATCATCAGACATAGAAAATACATATATCATCATACACAGAAGGTTGCTAGAAATATGAATGCTCAAGTGCACTGATGAGGACTTGGAAGAAAGTGAGAAACATGCTTTGGCAATTTGAGGGAAATGGATCTTTCAAATATTGGCAGAAAATTTAGCTGAATTATGTTCTACAGTAATATGGAAAGCATAATTTGTAAGCAATGAACTCGGATATTTGGCTGAGGAGGTTTCTAAGTAAAGTGTTGAAGGTATGTCCTGATTTACTCTTACTGCTTACAGTAAAATGTGAGAGGAAAGAGACGGAAGGGAAAACTGCTAAGCCACAAGGAACTTGGTTTAGGAAATTCTCAGTCTATCCAGATTGTAAAAGTTGCTAAAATTAGGAGATTGACTGTTAGGAGTATGTTCTGGAGAGAATTATGAGAGCATACCTGGATTCTGCTAGTGCTGAAGAGATTAGGTATGTGATTCCTGGATCTCCTCAACCATTGCAGCAGTAACCAGGAAAAGAGATGAGGTTATACAGGAAAGATCTGGGGTGCCTTCTCTTATCTAGTGGCATGAATCCCAATGACATACATAATAGAGTCACAAGATTTTTTGGGGAATGTTATACCAGAAGAAATACAGCTTAGTCTAGGAAACGACATGTTTGTGGTACCTTGTTATATATAATAGCCATAGGAAACTAGTACAAATAGATAATGTTTTTAACACTTACTGTGTGTCAACACTCTGCCTATATTGTCTCATTTAACCTAAAAAGCCTATGTAGCAACTATTTATATCTCTACTTTTATAGAGTTTACTGATTTTTGTTTTTTAATAAACGCTTACATGGTAATTACTATTTTCTAATTGCTTTGCAAATGTTAATTTAATCAATATTGTTTTATCTCCATTTTATATTAGAGTTCAGTTACCCTCCCCCTTTATATCAGGAGCCAAGTGGCCACCAGACCCTTTTATTTTTTTAATTTGTTAGTATTTAGGGGGTTTCTGTAATGCATTTGAGGCGAATTTAATTCTGGTGATGTCTCTTGTCACCTAGGTTTGTATACAGAGTTCTTCAGGGATCCCTGTTTCCATCTCCAATTCTGAGAGCTAAGCACTTTGACAGACTAACCGCAGAGGAGAGGACTGAAGCTCTCAAGAAGTGGAGAGGGGCTGGAAAGATGAATCAAGTGACATCAAAGAATGCTAACCAATCAGCTGGCAAATCAGGAAGACGACCCATGCCTGACTCTTCTGCTGTATTTGTGATGAAGTCAGCAACTTCGTGTGCTATTGAGCAAGGAAACTTACCTCTGTGTGAAACTGCTTTAGATCAGGGCTGCTGTGAAACTAAGGCCTTTGAGATGGCTGGACCCTCCAAAGGTTAAGAAAGCCAGATACCCTCCTTGGAATTGCAAGTATTCTTTCAAGGTTGGAAGAGGGATTTTGAAATAGTATCTCTCCAAGCAAGAATTTTCCATAAGGGACAAGGCTTGGAAACCTGACATGATGATAATCATTATTGTATGTTTGTATATGCATTTGTAATAGAGGGCTAGAGTTTGACCTAGACAGAGTTTAAGAATTAAACAGAACCAAATGCTTTTATAAAACTTTTTGGATTTTGTAAAAGCATTTTCATTCTTTTAGAAATTCAAATGCTTTCAAGGGGAGTCATTTGAGATATATTTATTTTACTAGGAGATCTTATATTCTAGGGAAATACTTTAAATGGGCAGGTTCTAGCCAGGCGCAGTGGCTCACGCCTGTAATCCCAGTACTTTGGGAGGCTGAGGCAGGTGGATCACAAGATCAGGAGTTCAAGACCAGCCTTGCCAACTTGGTGAAACCCCATCTCTAGTAAAAATACAAAAATTAGCTGGGCGTGGTGGCGCACACCTGTAATCCCAGCTACTAGGGAGACTGAGGCAGGAGAATTGCTTAAACCAAGACCCAGGAGGCGGAGGTTGCAATGAGCCAAGATCGCGCCACTGCATTCCAGCCTAGGCTACAGAGTAAGACTCCATCTCAAAAAAAAAAAAAAGAAAGAAAGAAAAAGAAAAAAATGGGCAGGCTCCAATCTGAATTTTTTAATTAAGGAAAAAGTAGTTTTTAGATGAATTGGTTAGGACTCAGAGGAAATATGGAAAAAGCATTGTAGATGGTTAATTTACAGGTAAAGTCCCAAGAGCCTTTTAAACAACAAGGTACCTAAAATAAGGTTTACTTGTACTGCTTAAAATACAGTTAGTGACTATTTATAGCTTTTTATTTCCTATGGGAAGATGCTTTTAGTCTTCTGACTGAAGATGTAGGCATACCTCTCTGCTCATTTCAGTGTTTTCCTGAGGTGGAGCCTTCACTGGAAAGGGGAAAGAGGGATTCTAGGGTTTCATCAGGGATCAGGAATGCATTCCTCTCTCAGCTTCCAGTCAGGAGAAGACCTTTTGTGAGATCTGCCTCTGTATAGATGTTGTCAATTAGGAAACTGAAGCCATAGGTCAGGCAGACATCAGGTCTGCCTGTGGCCTATTGGGCAATTTCCAGTGTTCTAAAACTGACAATAGCATAATCAAAGTGATACAATCAATTTCAAAACAATCTTCCGGAGACCTCTTGAAGGTTCATAGTGTTTTACAATACCATGAGACTTTTCAGGTGTTGGAGCCTCTAAAATAAGAGATATAAACTGAAAATAATACAAGTTGTTCTCTGGAAGTTTCTATGAGGTTCTCAGAAAAATTTGGTTTTAAAATACATTTGAGGACAGGA
This sequence comes from Cebus imitator, assembly GCF_001604975.1. Classification (NCBI taxonomy): domain Eukaryota; kingdom Metazoa; phylum Chordata; class Mammalia; order Primates; family Cebidae; genus Cebus; species Cebus imitator. The sequence goes on along the minus strand of NW_016107439.1, from coordinate 5,481,079 downwards.
ATGTCTACAGCAAGTTTACTGCTATTGCAAATCATGTATGCTGGCTTTTTAGTTATAACAAAGAAACTCTACGAAGTAAGGACAGGTGCTGTTATAAGATCATATATTCCTGTTGAAGTTCTTTTGAAATCCTATCTCTATGTATTGTATTTGAAAGTTGTCAGCCACCAATCATCTAGAATTTCCTTCCTGAGTCTCCGTGCTCATATGCGATGTCTACATCAAGGTCTTCTTAATGACTGTTATTCTCAGGGTTTAGTTTTCTACCTTCTGCCAACTATTCTGGTCTGATATTTTTGTAGCTTTCTATTATTATTGCAAAGTCTTTTACATAAGCTGATTTCTAGAACCTTCAAAATCTACATAGCTAATGGACGTTACTTTCTGCTTTCTTATGACTTTTTTTAAAATAAACTGTTTCATAAATCATGTATACTGAAAAACTGTCATCACTCTTGTAAACATTTGCCGAATCCAACTGTGAATAGTACCAGAACTTAGAAGGAAAGTCACGAACCATGTCTTTTACCAGCATATTGCTTTTGCCTTTTCTTACATGGAAAATCACTGATGTCATATCATTTATTATCCTCATAGCAGCTGCCATTCATTCCCTGAGATTGTCATCTTCTGATAAACAATAATTTAGAGATACATTCAGTTGTAAATAAAAAGGTTAGACTCTGAGGACAAAGAATGAGCTAAAAAACACTAAGAAAAAAATCAATTTTCAGAATGCCAATTATCTGTACATATGAATAGAGGAGAATATTGAGTGTTAATGTTATGGGGTCACAATCTCGTATCCACAATTCCAAAATCTCCAAACCTCTGAAAACTGAAATATTTTTCTTAAATTAGGCATAAATTCAATGTCCTGAACAAATTATAAGGCTATTTATGTACTTTACTTACTGTAATCTTCACATACTTTGCTACAGAAATATTAATATATTTCATTACTGAGTGCTAAACTGTATTCCTTTTTAAAAATTGAAAAATTTTGAATTCTGAAACACATCTGGACCTTAGGCTAAGGAGGTTGGAATCTGTATGAAGCCTTATAAAGGGTGACATTTACAAGTCAATACTCTTTTATATAAAGTTACCCAAGCTGATGTGATCTGGTGGTGTGTATTTCACCAAATTTGGGGGGACCAAGTATTATATCATTGCTCTCAGTAAAGAAAATTGATTAATAGTATATATATTTGGGATATAACCTTATTACAAAAGATTTATAAAATAATTGTGTTGGGTTCCTGAAATTTATCCTAGATGTCAAAGATCTCTGCGCCCTTACCAGGACTAAAGTTCTCACTGAAGACTCAGTGGGCAATTCGAGACTATTAGCAACCTCTAAGTTCAGACCAATCAAGGAGCCATTGGTCCTCTAAAATAAAAGTGCACACACCTGTGAGAGTGAGATATAAGGGAGGCGAATTGTGATTGGCAAACAGGTGCCAGCACGCCATTATAGAGATAGAAACAACTTCCTAGGACTTGTAACCCACATCCATTTAAAAAAAAGTGATTAGACCATTTTATTTGTATTAAGAATTATTTTAAATAAGTATAATATGTATATTTCACTGAATCTAAGTTGAGCAAGGCTAAAAGTTGATACATTAAGAATGTACCTACCACTATAGCAAAACTGACATATGTTCTTGAACTTGCATACAATTGTGACCACAATTCAGTTGCTAGATTTCACGCTCTCCTTAGGTTTATACAAACTGCAAGACAGGAGATGAATAATATGGAAATTATTAAGACAATTTTTTGAATTTCATATATGTTTACACATAGAAAAGTTAAAAAATACATGTATAAAATTGCTGGTAGTATCTATCTGGAATGCTGAGGCAGTCTAGGTTGCTGGTGGAGGTTAGTAGGGAATCCTAGTTGTTTAAAAGGCAAAATGGATGCCTAATTAAATCAGGTATATGTGAAGATTTGTGTTTTAAAGATTTTTAGTGGGAAAAATACTTTTAACCACTAATTGCTTCAGAAATTGATTTGCATAAAGTGTCCTAGTGCTTAAAATCATCTCTATAATTTTCATTACCATTGAGAAGAAACCAGATATTAAACATCTTTTGAGGAAAGTTACCAAATGTTTTACTCCATGCAAAGTTTTACAATGCTTTAAAATATAGTTTTTATGACCTTGTTGGCACACATGAATGCGAGAAAACTGAAAAATATTTAATTGAACGAGAGATGCAATTTAATTTTCTTTTTTAAAAATTGTATCTCTCATCTAAATTCTCCTTTGCAAAGCTTCTATCCAGTTCTTTGCCACATAAGTAAAACAAAGTATTGCCCATAAATATCAACCTAGTTGTTGCAGTCTCAATCAGCCAACTGATATACGCTGAAAAACCCAGCTATGGGAAAAGTTCTATAAAAACTCTTCTATAAAATTATAAGCTTGATATACATCCAGAATGGGGGTTCTATAATGCAAGTGTTAATACTGATCTCTAAAGAATTTTGCATTCAATATGTCTTGCTACCTATATGGATGACATTGGTCTTTTATTGCTGTCTTTTATCAGTTCTCAGAATTACGCAAACGTTAGAAGAGTAATAGTAAATACTTTAAATGTGTAAATTATCTCGGCTTTTAATAAATCAAAAGCAAGTCTCCAATGTTAACAGTGAAATTTACCACTATGCTACTGAGTTGAGAAACAAAAACTGGCAGAGATAATGAATCAGCCTAAATCTCTATATCTTTTTTGTGATCGTATAAAAGAGAACATTCCATAACCTGTTATTGTAGCACCTGCATGATTTTAAATCTCTCCAGAGTTGATAATTTTGTGCTACAGTCATGGTTAGGCCTGGCAAAAGAACAAAGTCTGCTTTGTGTTATTTTTTGTAAAGCCTTTCATTGAACTTGAAATAAGAGAAAAATGAAGGTAAAAAATAAGTTGAGGAAAATTAGTCCAAAACAAACATGCAGATTTGCAGTACATGGTTGAGCAATTCTATCCATGAAAAGTGCTTCCGTACAGCTCTCTGCAGAAAGCTCTTCACGGTCAAGAAGACCATTTTCTGTTCGTGTAGCTGGCAAAAGTCTCTGATGATCCTTATAATTACTTTAGGAGAAAGGTCTGGATGTATATCTGTCTTTTGATCCATTCGATGAAATATGATACATTACTATAAACGCCAGGCCCGAGGACTTTGGAAAAGCAGACAGAGCCCCATGAAGTTAATCCAAATAATGTCCACTGTCCTCCAGGGTGCTCACAAACAAGAGGCCCACCACTGTCGCCCTGCAATGAGTAGTGGCAGGAGTTAGTAACTGGTATTTCAGAGCCTTAATGTGTGTCCATTAACCAACTTGGAAAATTTCAACAAAGCTTTCCTTGTCTGCCTGTGGAGGAATTGTGCTTTCCACTGTAAAAATGGAAGTTTCAAATAAACATCTTAAACTCTGATCATTAAAAGGGTGGAGTGGCTTGGGAATAAATTATATTTTTTCCCACCAGGAAATTAAAAGACTTTTTCCGGCATTTTCTGCACTTACAAAAATATGTCAAAGTTTTTAAAAAGTACCAGAATTAATTATCTCAAAATTGACCTCATTCTTTAAGCTTGATTTATCTTATAACTGTGAAAAGTACCCAAAATGGAATAAAGATCCCCCCACACACACAGTTCTACAAACATATTCTAAAATACCTATTTTTTAAATTCTTGTTTTGTGTGAATGAATGCATTAAGTAACACAATTTGGGGTTCCTCATCTCACTTCTTAATAGTTCTTAGGACTTTTTGATTTGGCATAGTTGAATAAAAAATGAGACCACTTAAAATTATTTATAATGAATATTTTCATTAATAGGCTATATTTTATTTCATATATATAGGGATTTTCATTCTTGATATTTAAGGATTCCAGTTAATTTTATCATTAACTATATTCCCCCAGCATTTTATCATTAACTTTATCCCCCAAATATAGTTAATGATAAAATGTTATGGGATTAGATATAGTAAGGTTTGCTACATCTGAAAAGAAAGGTGTATTCTGCACTGCCTGAAAAGAGAGGAGTTGATACCATGGAAAATAAAAAAGTAAATATGTGAATTTATTGTGGAAGATTACAAGTATTCTTTAATCTACAAGACTTTCAAACCTAGAAGCATATCTATGGTTTCCTACTTGGTATTGTTGAAGAAAATAGGAATAATATTTCTTGATGCTCTTCTAAACATTTTCCATGTATTAGCTCATTTAATATTTACAAAATACCTCACAGTTTATATTATTTATTGTAATAATATCTGTTTTGGAGATGATGAAACTGAAGCACAGGTTAAATAACTTGTTCATTGGCAGAGGCTGGATTTTAATCCAGGCAGTCTGGTAACAGGACTCAAACTCACAGTAACTACTAGGCTACCCTGCTTCTTAGGAATGTTAATTAATATTATTGCTATGAAAGGGAAATTGGGCCCGACACGGTGGCTCATGCCTGTAATCCCAGCACTTTGGGAGGCTGCAGCGGGCAGATCGCTTGAGGTCAGGAGTTCCAGACCAACCTGGTCAACATGCTGAAGCCCCGTCTCTACTTAAAATACAAAAATCAGCCAGGTGTGGTGGTGGAAACCTGTAATCCCAGCTACTCTGAAGGCTGAGGCAGGAGAATCACTTGAACTTGGGAGGCGGAGGTTGTAGTGAGCTGAGATCGTGCCACTGCACTCCAGCCTAGGAGACAGAGTGAAATTCTGTCTCAAAACAAAAAAGAAAGAGAAATTAAAATTTCGATTGTGCTGTATGCTTTTGTGTAAGTGGTGATCTTTAAATTCGTAACTTTCAAACGCCCTAAGCCAAAATCATAAGCACAGAACTTGCAAGAACGTGAATAAATTTTTCTGCCGAGACCCTAATTGAATTTTTTTTTTTAAAAGCAAAATTTCCTTGTTACATGTATGTAATGCATATACAAAAATGAAAAATTTCCTGGAAACATTTTACAAATTGTTTTCACAAATTTCATATTCCTAGGGATATTTCACTCTTGATCTCTTCTTACATAAAATAAATAAGACACTTGGTTACTGAAGTGGAACTATCATGTCAGAGGGTGATTAAAATGGAACGTGTTTAGAATGTCAGCACATTTTCACTTCCAGATCAGACATTTAATAAAATAATTATTTAGCATCTACTCTTTGCAAAGTTCTGTGCTGGGTATAAACAAACGAATAAGGCACTGTTTTTGTCCCAGAGCAGCCAAAAGTTGACTTGGGTAACAAGGGTCACATGAAAGCCAAATCTAATGGCTAGAAAGGGGTTCAAAGGAATGAGTGATGACTTCCAGGTGGGAGAGGATAAAAATTGTCTTCCTGAGATGGAGGTTTTGAGTTAGGCTCAGTGAGTCAGGTAGGCGTTCCATTAGGTGCAAAACAAAAGTGAAAAGCAATTCAAAATGAAAGGGAGACTGCAGCTGAAGCCACAATTGATCTAGTCTGTTATTTTGGTCCTCTTTGTCATATTGGGCTTCAAGCCAACATTTACATTTGGCTTCAATATTGATTTCTAGATTGTCAAGAGGAACCCACGCTTCATTATGTCCTGTTCATACAATTAAGGAAAGTAATATTTGTCATTCAACAGAGGTTTAAGTAGAAAAATTTGCTTCTGATCCAGTAAAGAGTAGGTTTCGTTTGTTTTGTTTTCTGCCTGAAGTTGTGTTAGAGAATATCTGGTATGCATTTAATATCCCCACACCATTGAACTCTCACTACCGAAGAAGTTGGCAAGACCTGGTTCCTATTAGGCATCATTTTAAGAACATGCCCGTGCCTGTGTCTGTGGGCCTTCAGGTCTCTGTCAAGGAATCTCCTCCCTTCCCCTCCATTAGCAATTGCCAAGAGATGATCGTGAATATGTGGAAGAGGTGCTAGTTTTTGGTAAACCTACAAATGCCACTGAGAAAGGGAGAAATGTATTTATATTAATCATTGCTGCCAGACTGCCTGGTTTCATATCCTCCCTCCACCACCTTCATGCTGGCTGATCTGGGGCAAATTACTTAACCTCTTGTATTCTTGATCTGTTTAGGGAAAATAAAGATACCGCCATATGGGTTGATTGTGATAATTAAATGAGTTAGCAGAAAGCATTTTGCAGAGAGCCTGAAACATAATAAGCACTAAACTGATAGAAACTGATAGGTGTGAATATTGGTGTAATTATTATTCATTGGATGGCTAAGTTATGTGCCAGATATCATACACAGATATATGAAAGATATGGGTTTTCAAAGAAAGATACATTAATTCAGTTAATCCTCAAAACACCCTGGAAAATGGACAGAATTAGCCCCATTTTATTCATGAGAAAGCTATCTAGAGAGGTTAGATAACTTCCCCGGGTTATACTGGTCTTACTGACAGAGATGAGCTCCAACCCAGGTCTTTCAGGTTTCCAATCCTGTGCCCCATGCCCACATCATGCTGCCTCCTACAACACCTTATTCTGGGCCTGAAAAATCAAACCTGGTCCTCCTGTACAGAAGCGAGGGGTTCCTTTACCACCATGCACCTCATCAGGATGACTTGAGACCATGAGGCAGAAAGGAAAACGTCTCTCAGCAAAACACCAAGAGAGCTGTCTGCCTCCTTCTTTCCCATGACAACTGTCTAAGGAATCACCACAGGGCCATTTTCAATACTCTGATTTTTCCATTCTAAAATGGATCCTCAAAAATATAATTTATTTACGTTGAGTTAGTGTTTAAGAGCATTATTGTATCTTTTCTTCATTACTAAACTGTAGGGGGCAATTTACTCCAAAGTAGTAAAATAACAAAGGTGCTTCACAGCAGCATAGTATCATAACTGCTGTCCCCAGTTTTTGTTATAAGCTTATTTGAGCCCTTGTACTTTTCCATCCTTTCCTGGGAGCCAGTCCAGTATAATGTTCAATGAGTGTCTATTAAGTTTAAATAAAAACACATCTCTACACTATTATGTTAATATGTTCTACAAACTCTCAAAGCCATGAATCCTGAGTATCTAAAGGTTGAGTTCAGTGATATTTGATGGCATACTGGTGATCAAGAGCACATATCATCCAAGTGGCGACAACACCAGTGTGATGACCCCTGAGACAAAGGCAGTCCTGTCTCACACCCTGGACGTTGAGTGTTGATGTACGCCTTAATGCCATCACCCTGATGGCTGACAGTGTCGTCTGGTGCATGCCCTGCTTCCTGGGGCAGCCAGGTGGAAGCCATGGTCACTACTAGCTCCTCTTAGAACCTCATTTAACCTACCCACTAAAGTGGTTGAATGAGATGAACAGGAACAATTATTTTTCTCCTGTTGCTGACCAAGGATGATGTGCCACATAAAGTAGACGAGGCAGTAGAAGGTACCCTGAATGAAGAGGATGAATGTAATTAGGTGGATTGCTTGTGTGCCCGCTGCAGGAAAATGTGCTGTTAATAATTAAACATTTGGCAACAAACGATTTTCAAAACATGTTTCCAAAGGGCCATATTTGAGTGATAATGAGTTTATAGGAATCCACTGAAGTTATTGCTGAACTGAATCTCCTTGGTAACCAGAAAGTAACTTACCATGCATGAATCAACTGTGCCAGACTCATAGCCAGCACATATCATCCGAGTGGTGATCGCCTTCATGTCAAAGTAGGACTGACACTGTTCCAGAGAAATAATGCGGACCTCTCCCTCTTGCAGCTTAAAAGGCACTGAATTAAAAAAAAAGAAAGAAGAATACATATATGATGGTAAATGGCTCAAAAGTGAGGCTAACCATATGAAATGCAAACATCATATAAATATTTTTATACCAAGAGAATCATATTCTTTATCTGAAATGTCATTTTATAAAGACACAGCTGATTTGGAATCAGAATTTTCCAGTTAGCAGTATTCATAGCAATTATCCAGTGAAACTTCTTTATTTTATTAATGGGAAAACCGAGGCCCAGACTGGTTAAGTAAGTTGGTTCATGCTTGTCATATGCTACAACAAAAACAATAGCTACTACAAAGAAAAAAAAATCAACCCAGAGCTCTGCTGGCTGCCAGGTAGGAGGCTGCCAGCTCAGCATCAGCTCAGCATGATGGTCCTGCTCTGCTAAAGTAGAGAAAACTTGTTCAATCTAATAGGGAAGGGTTGTTCTATTCTTGATGAAAATAGTATGTCTCAGCATGTGCCCCAGCAGCCATTACTTGATGTAAGAACCTCTAATCTTAGAGGATATGACAGAGAGATGTTGAAAAGCACAAAGCCATCCCTTGGTATTGACAGAGAGAATATGTGAATTCCATCTTGCTTGAAAGTTCTTGAAGAATGACAATGGATTTCTTGAAGGAAGACAGTGTGAATCTTTTGCTGTTTAGCCATTCTGCAAAATTATACGCACTGTTCTTCTTTTAAACAGTGATGATGAAACATCACTGGGTACCTTATTGGAAGAGTCATTTTTAGAAAAATCAATGGATGCAGACAGTAGAAGTTTAATAGGTTGTCAAAAGAATAAGAACAATAGCTAACATTTATTGAGCTCTAGTGGGTCTCATTGCCTTTAATCTTTACAAAAATCCTGTAAGGCAGTTGCTATTTTTGTTCCATTTTATAGTAAGTTTGAAAGTGGTATAGTCAGATCAATCAGATCTTTCTGACTTAATTCAGCAGAACTTTGCTCTTTTTTTTTTTTTTTTTTTTTTAGACAGGGTCTCATTCTGTCACCCAGGCGGTGGTGCAATCTTGATTCACTGCAGCTTAGACTTCCAGGTGCAAGAACTCATCCTGCTTCAGCCTCCCAAGTAGCTGGGACTACAGGCACACACCACCACTCCAAGCTAATTTTTTTTTTTTTTTGGTAGAGACAGAATTCCACCATGTTGCCCAGGCTGGTCTCAAACTCCTGGGCTCAATTCATGCTATGCTACATGTGTGGGGTGTGCATTATGTTGCACTATTTCTCTGAGTTTAATATGAATATTGTAGGAGGAATATAAGCAGAAACAATATAAAGCATATTCTTCCTTAAATTACAGTATTAATTAATCATAGTTTTGGAAAAAAAAACATGCATAAGGATGGTGACAGCATGTCTAACATTGCCTTCAAAATTGTTACAGGTGAGTTTTTTTTTTTGAAAAAGTCATTGACTTCTGCCTGCTGACTTTTCCTTTCCATTCTTTAATTGATGAAATAGACAAGATGCTCAACTCAGTTCAAAACTTATCTGACTAAATTTTAAGGAAAAAAATCCTTCAAATATACAATTTCCAAGGCCAGTAACAGAATGCCAATATACATTATCATTCTTGAAAGTCATGGCATTATGCTGGATATGGTCAGAGTAGGCAGCACTTACAGTTTTTTTAATAAAGTCTCATTGATTCAATTCTTATTCTAAGTTTTAAATAGGTCATACTGAATGAAGGAGTCCACTGTAGGGGTTGAGAGTAAGTACATAGTACAGATTTTTAAATTTCTATGTGCTTTATATGTTTAAGTCACCTACAGAGCTAAACAATTTAAATCAATTTAAATAGGCAAATAGCAAATCAATATGCTTTCTTGAAGGGCTTATAGGTTGTGCTTATAGATGTTGATAAGACCAAATCATAACACAGAATTGGAAATATAACCATGCAGCTTGACTGCAGAGATTCCCAGTGACTGTCTCTATCAATGATTTGGGCTATCTGCAGGCAGACAGAGACAGTCCAAAGCACAGTTCACTGACAGGTCTCCTCCTGCAGCAAGGAAGCTCCCAAAACATTGACAGTAGCTCCCTGGAGAGAGATTCTGAAGTGTGGAGAGGGATTTTTGAGGTTGCATCTGAGCTTGGCAGTTTTAAATGCCATGGTTCATTATTAATGTCTATGATTTGCACAGCAGAGGAAGTATGACACATCGCCAAGTATTCACCATTTGTGGCTATCTTTTTGTAAGAGAAAATGGGAAATTATGGCCAAATAAACACAGTGTTTCTCAGGCTCCTGAAGATCCTGGCTGATATAGTTTTGCTGTGTTCCCACCCAAATCTCATCTTGAATCGTATTTCCCATAATCCCCACATGTCATGGGAGCGATCCAGTGGGAGGTAATTAAAACACAGGGGTGGTTACCCTCATGCTGTTCTCATAATAGTGAGTTCTCATGAGATCTGATGGTTTTATAAGGGGTTTTCCCCCCTTTTGCTTGGTTCTTCTTGCTGCTGCCATGTGAAAAAGGACGTGTTTGCATCCCCTTCTGCCATGATTGTAAGTTTCCTGAGGCCTCCCAGCCCTGCAGAACTGTGAGTCAATTAAACCCCTTTCCTCTATAAATTACCCAGTCTCAGGTATGTGCTTATAGCAGCATGAGTATGAACTAATACAATGGCTTACTTTTATTGCCCATGTGGCCCCAGCCTGTGATATAGCAATACGTGTCAGGCTCTAGCCACTGCTCTGGGCTGGGCAAGCAGACAGGCCGAACATAGCCAGTCTCATTGATGTCTTCACTTAGCTCAACGATGCTGATGTCATAGTCCACCACTGCTCGACTGTAGCGAGGATGCAGGATGATGGTCTTCACAAAGCGTGTCTGCATGAACACTGATGGATGGTCCAAATTGTTGATGCCAAGCACCACTTTCCAAACTGCAGCATTCTCTCTCCTAAAATAATAATGCAAGAGCTACTGGCATCTTAAACTCTAGTTTATCTTGTAAAATTCACGTGTAATTTTTAAACATTTTATTTATGTAAATAATGGCTACTTTCATGCCCACCTCTCAGTGTATTCATATAAAAGGCATTTATATAATAGCCTGAGTGATTAGCATAGCTCATGATTTCTGAATGGGGCTAGTCTTTTTTTTTTTTTTTTTTTGAAACAGAGTCTTGCTCTGTCATTCTGGCTGAA